>NC_079163.1:106844063-107146163 GCF_947563725.1 Argiope bruennichi | reverse complement strand
ATACAGTGTGATCAAGAAATAACAGGAGGTGTTTGGAGCCCTGTAGCGTGTTATGTACTGGATGAAATATAACAAAATTTGTCCACCATACACATTAAAGTATGTGGTTTCGATTTATCAAAAAAAGAAGAAAAAAATAGTACCAAAAAACGTCGATAGGGAAAATTTTGGCGTTGCAATCGAAAACTTATTATATAATTTGCTTATACGGGTACTTTGTGACATGACGTAGAAGATAAAAGGAACGGTTGCTGGAATTTAAATCATTCTGTGTTGTCACTACGTGGACGCGCCTTATTAGTCAAGCTGTTTTATCTGCGAGATGAAAATGCTAGTGGTGCCCTTCGTGAATACTGGCTGTTAAAACAGTTACGTAGAGGACCGATGACCATATCGAACTTACGAAGAATAGTTTAAAGATTTGAAACAACATGAATTCTTGGTGTGCTAGAATTCAATGCCGAGGACGTAAAGGTATCAAGCAGGAATGTAACTGCAACTTGAAGAATTTACAACTGCCGTTATGGATCAGGGGATAGCTAATAAGCAGGGCACCAGCAGTGCATGTTCAATACCATGACGAACAGATATCCCTTTCTCGACGATGTAGAAGATATTACGTAAGATCCTGAAATTTTATCTGTATAAGATAACACCCATTAGCTGATGACACTGATCTGAATTGGCAATTTCTGGTTGTGGGGCCTGGTTCATTTGAAAGGCATTGTGTATCAAGGACATGTTCCTGACATTCCTACTTTAAAAGATCAAATAACGTTACATGTTTGACGAATAAGCGCCGATATCATGCGAGCCACTGTCGAAAACTTCGTATACCGCATACATTATTGAAATATCAAGTTGGTGGTCACCTTGAGCCAAATTTTTAAGTTGCTATAATAAACGTTTTTCATTGGTATTTGGTGTTTTGCTATTTACTGTTTCCATTGGCAATTATGTATTCTTTTTTTCACACATTATGCTCTTGCAGCGCCAGGATTTACCCTATCGGTGTTTTTTGGTACTAATTTTTTATTCTTGATCAATCGAAACCGCATACTTTAATGTGTATGGTGGCCATATTTTGTTATATTTCATCCGGTACATAACACGCTACATGGCTCCGAACACTTCCTGTTATTTCTTGATCACTCTGTGCTTGAACAACGGGAATTACAGACTTCATCTACATGGATTTAGTTCAAAATTTGAAAGAAATCTACACATGTGGTATAAGGACCATATAGCAAAGATAATCTGTCTAACTAGAAACGTTTTTGAGTTATTATACTCACAGACAGACAGACATAATTCGCAAATTGTGTTTTTCGGTAGTCTGAAAAGCGTAGATTCGTCAAATTCTCAAGTTCGTATTTTTTGACGATTACAATACTTTGTATATTTCGTATACGAGAAAGTAAAAAACAATTCATCAACATCGAGATAGTATAGAGAAAACCATATTTCATATTTTTAATCTTTATAAAAATGTTCACAGTTTTGTGATTATGTTTAGACACTTGGTGGTTAAAAATATAAAGACACTTTTAATCCATATGTCTCTTCGTCTTTTAATCTCTGACAAAGACTTATATGACTAAATATCTAAAAAGAGAATAGTACCTAATTCTGTTGCATAATGTAAAATAAATTACGCATTTCTGTAAAGTATTTTTTTATCTTTAACGGGTTTACTTTACTAAACATATCATTTTTCTGATAATATGAACAAAAAGATATTTTTTTCCAAATCGAAAAAGAGTCTCAAAAATTATATTTTAAGTGAAAATTTCCTTTCTAAGAATACACTTTGTGTCGATTTATGGATATTGGCTAGACAGTTTCTACTTTAAGATATAAATCACGTTCTTAATTTATATTCAGAAATCTCATCATCCTTTAATCATTGAAAACGTGGGCTGTATAGCATTCCCATTTTATTTTGTCTACCATCCACAAAGGGAGCGCGGCATAATCGCAAAATGATGACACGGAAAATTTTCCTCAGCGATGTGTCGCCTAAATGAACTGAAAAAAAAAAATGTAGACTCTTTCAGAAAAGAATTCAGCACCAAAATATGTATCCCTGGATTTCTACAGCTTTTGTTTCTGAGTTAACACTTCTCACACTAACTACCTACTTACATTTCATCGAAATCATCAGACGACTTTGATTACAGGTGTCGGGACAGATTTATTTATGAATGAAAAGAAACTTATACCAACAGTCATTAACCTACTAACGTTCATTGCCATTTTTGTTCTTGCTGATGTCTTTGTCAAATGAAAGAACTCCATTTGTGTCATTACGGTTTGATATGTTGAGAGTGAAATGACTTTTCTTTTCCGATAAAGAGTTCAAAACGTCCTTTTCTATTGATAAAACTAAATATATCATTGCAATTTAACTTTTTTAGGATGAAATATTTTAAATTGTGTGACAGATAAGGATAATATTGAACTTATTTTTGGGTTGCTAATTAGAGTAGGGGATAATTTATTATTACAAACAGAATGGTTCGATAATTAAAGTTTAAATTACTTTGTAATTGATAGTTACGTTTGAAGATGATTCATACGTTGAACATTATGATTAGTACATTCTTTCAATACTATTCAAATTGTTCCATAACCATCACGGCTTGAAATATTTAATATGTTACTTGATGCTAAAAAATATCAAAATGAAAATGTGTGTCATGACTTCATGAGATTGCAGAAAAAAATATTGTGGGCTAGAAATCAAAAAAATTATTTTGGCAAATTTTTACCAACATTTTTATGTTGATTGAGCCTATCATGAGTTTACTTTCTTTTTATGATAGCGATGATCTTTTTTCGGCTTTGAGTCTAGAATGGCTTGTTTGAAAATCAAATTATTAATAACAAATTGCATTAATCTATTATTTCTGGAAGTTACAAGTTATTTTTAAATTGTGCAACTTTTAAAATTAATCAAACTAATCAAAAATTTTATGATTTTCAGTTACAAATACGAATTTGATTCAAAGGAAATTAACTCTTTTCAATATATAAAATATTATATTGATTTTTTCCAAGCTTTGTACGCTCATTTTAAAAACATTTGCTCAGGAAATTCAAGAAGTTGGAAACTGCTTGAACATTTTCTTTAAAAAAAATCTTTAGAAAATTGCATGACGGAAATTAAATTTCTGAAAACAAAACTGCAGAAAATTTAACCAAGCATGTGAAAAATTCCGAAGTGTATTTTATTTTTGCAATGATGAAAGATTTCTTTTTGAAGATCTGTTGTGGGTTGTATTTGCTGCCACAAATACTTCATCGAATTTTTATTCAATCATTTTTTTCCAGCATACCATGTGACATTTATCGGATTTTTATATCAACCCATACTACACAATTTTATGATTAATTCTATATTAAATATTTTCTTTCTTTATTAATTATATTTGCATAGTTAATAAATATTAATAGGTTTCTTATAACAGAGGATGATTTAAAATTCAGCCTATAATCCTTTATAGAAAAAGAGAACATAAAAAGAAAGGCAGAATCGACGCAAAGAAAATGCTGATTGGAAAAGCCACTCGAATGAATTATAGAATACTGTTTACCCTGCTGCTGTAATTGGGTTGTAGAGTCTATTTATTTTGTCTGTGTTTTCATCTGTGGAAGATTCTTCGAAACCATTGTCTATACGAGATGCCCGGTATTTCTATAGGAATTTCTAGGGAAATGTCGGTATTTTCGGAAGGATTTCCAATCCGAGTGTGGTTGCTATGAACGATGCGGAATTGTGAATGGGTAAAACTGAAGTAGTTGTTGTGAAAATGGGTGTATGCAAGTACAATCCAAGCGTAGGAAAAAAATAAAGAGTTTTTTACCCACTATTGGCTTGTGTTGTCTACCTCCTTCATATATCTTCTTTTTCATCCTTCTGACATTTTCTATTATACATTCTGTAGTTATTCTAGTTTCTTTTCGTATTTTTTACTTCTCACTAAAATGCTGCTTACTGAATATTGAATAATCTGAATAATAATAATATATACTTATTGGTACCTTGTAAGAGGTAAACAGAAAATAGGATTCGATTTCGATATGTAAGCAAATTTCTGAGAATCTTAGAGTACTGTACAAATATTTAGTAATTTAAAAATATTCAAAACCAATAAAATATAATAATAATTATTATTTTATTTAATTATTAATCTATAAAATAAAATAAATGATAAAATTTTAAGTAAGATTATTAAATAGATAATTAGATAAAATTAAATGATTATAATCTAAATGTGTTTTGTAGATTTCCTATAGCTATGTTAGCGAGTGTCAACTAAAGAGAATGACTACAAATGGCCTCAGACTCAATCAATCTTCTCATTTGAATACTATCTGTGATCAAAAAAATCGCTGTGACTAACATAAAATACTTTTAGTTGAGAAGAAAATTCAATTTGAAAAAAAAAAAATATTTTGGTTATCTAAAGATAGCCACTGCATGTTGAATCCAAGTTTTCTTTAATTTTTACCTCTTAAGAAATAATAAATTTCTTATCTTTAGCTTAGAATATTATTAAAAAAAATGTTTTCACGGCAAAACAATGGAAGTCCCAACAACCGCAAAAAGGAAACTATCAAAAAGAGATTTAGAATAAGTTTTCCACAAATAAATAGAATTTGGACAAAAAATAACGAAACCCCCCTTTTTTTAAAAAAGTTTAACTCTCTCTTTCTTCGAAGAATCGCGTTTCCTTTAGAAAGAAGAGAAGCCTTATTTAGACTTCAGGTTCATTTTAAGTCGAGAAGAATGTTTTCCAGCTAGCGTGACAAAGCCGAGACGCCGTGGTTTTAATTTTACAAAAACTTTTTTCTATGTGAAACATATCATTGCTGAAAAAATATCCGACAATCTTATATCAGGCTGTTGTTTCAAATATAAGAGAACATTTTTCTGCTTATATTTAAAAATCAAGCGCAGTAAGGTGAACTTTGCAGGTCTTTTTGATAAAATCCTACCTTTTCATAAATTATCTATTCTGAAATTCAGCCTACTTCAAGATTTCAGAATTTAAAAAAATGGTCTTTCATTGTTTTACGCAAATTAGATGATTTTATTTAAAACTAAACAATTTTCTGAACTGAATTCAGTTTTTTTTTTCGCTGTTCAATACTGGGTTTTCATTGACTAGTGTGAAAACGTCAGTGTTGGAAATGCGGAGACATTATTCCATAGAATTTCTTACTTAGATATACGCCATCTATACGTTAAATCTACCATTTTTGATTCAAACAAGAAGTTTACAAAAAGATAAGTCAGCTCGAGTGCCGTCCTTATCATCGGAACACTGTTGCCTTAAATAATCTTCGTGATATTTTAACATTCGTGGTAAACTTATCCAAACCACTCTCCTGTAAAATATTTATTTTTCTCTTTAGCGTTTTTGAGAATGAATGGTTTTAATTATTTTTACTTTCTCGTATGCAAATTATATAGATAGTATTGCAATAATCAAATATTTCGAGCTGTTTATTTTGACAAGTCTCCATGTTTCAGACATGTTTGAGTTTTGAAAAACAGACTTCGTTAGTTACATCTATCTATCTGTGAACATGATAACTCAGAAATATTTTAAACTAGATGGATGACCTTTACTACATAGTACTGAAACCAAATATATAGATTTCTATAAAATTTTGAATGAAATCCATTCAGATTAAGTCTATCTGTCTTAAGCCACACGTCGCCGACTTTTTTTTTTTTTTTTTTTTGGTGATTTCATCATTTTTTGCTTTTTTGCAGTATTCGTCCGAGGAATAATTAAATGCCGATTTCATTTTTTCTTTTTCTTCGGCGTTAGGCATGTGGATTGTTAAAAATCGATTTTTTTCCTATCCGTTGTGTAGCCCTGGCGCCATCTTGTTGTGCTGCATGGGCTTTGAATAAAGAGTGCTTCAACCTGTCACGTCTTCTTTTAATTAGCATCTTATGGCGTGTACATCATCATCTATAGGTCGACTTTTGAACTATATTTTTTTTTCTTTCTCAAAGCGAATTCCCATTACTTCACATATATTCAAATAAAATATGAAATCAATCTGACAAGTGATTTTTACAGTCTTTTGAAAGCACAGCATTAATTATAATCACCCTTCAACAGTCACCCTTAAGCCAGAGACATGAATAAGCAAGTTTCAGAAGTCGCGCGTCCATATTTTGTCATCAGAAGAATGATGTTTTTGTCTGAAATTTGAAACCCTTAAATAGTAAGAATAAATAAATGTCTTTGATGAATGTTTGAAAGAATATTTATGAATTGATATAACGGAAACGTTTTAAAAATTATTTTTAACTATCAATATTGAAGAATCAGACGAGAAAAAAAATACACCAGAACTGCTCAGAAAAGAGTTTCATCTGAATAATTACTAAATTAAAAATACTTAATATATACAAATTTATAACCAAACGCAGCGTGAAGTCTAAATTACTTATCCTATGAAGTACAAACGGAAACTTTTTAAAAATTATTTTTAATTATCAATATTGAAGAATCAGACGAGAAAAAAAATACACCAGAACTGCTCAGAAAAGAGTTTCATCTGAATAATTACTTAATTAAAAATACTTAATATATATAAATTTATAACCAAACGCAGCGTAAAGTCTAAATTACTTATCCTATGAAGTACAAAATATGTTACATTTTAGACTGACTTTATACACATTTAATACTCTTGACCCCTTTCAAATTTGAAACATTCCTTTTTCCCAATCGCATATTTTATTCTCTCAGAGGTTTCATAAATACAAACATATACTTAAATTGTAAAATACAATAACTTAACCGAATGATGAAAACTGAAAGTAAATTTCATGAGAAAAAATGAATTCTCAAATTTTAATGAAATATATTATATTAAAATTATCTTAACATATTCCTCTTCCAATATATGAAAATTTTCAGTGTTATTATATGCCAACAAACTTCTTTTAGTTTAAATTTTATAATCTAGGAGTATAATTACAGATTATGAAACAGAGTAACAGATTATGAAACAGAGTAATCGAAATAACGTCACTTGATGAAGAATTTTTAAACAAATATAGCATTTCTTTTATTTGTTTTTCATCACATCGTCCATCTTTACCTATTATCTTGCCTAGTAACATGATCATCAAATCTCAATAGATCCAGAAACATGGACATCAAATCTCAATAGATCCAGAAACCTAGGAGGCGACGCTGGTATAGAACGGAATATTAATAGGAATTCGCTTTGCTGCAGAGGAATTTGAACATATTCACAAATGTAATAAGTAAATAACAATTAAACATTGTCCTCCATTTTGGACAGAAAAAAGCAAACATCGTGTGATATTGGCGAGTTAATTTTACACCTAGGAACCAGACACACGTAAGTGATATGCTAATTTTTTCAAGATAGCATACAAATTGAAAAAAAAATGAAGAGTTAAGCTCTTATAACCTTAGAAATTATATAGTATTCTATAGTAATTATATGTAATTATATAAAAATTAAAAAGTATTATCGAGCATTATATAGTAAATATATAGAAACTGTACAGTTTTCTATTATACTATATTTATATACAAGTTCTCTTCCTTAGGTCTTTATGGATTAATGGAAATTTGAATTTGGCATGCTGGAATGTAATAATCTGAAAACTGTCATTTTTCGAATAGATGTGTCTGGTTTTGGATATATAGAATTTAATCCATGTTTAAACGTAATCCTGATGGCAATATTTGTTTCTTTATAGTGTAGCCTGCATTTTATAATGATTTTTTATGATTATTCAAGATAATTAAAAAGTATCAAAATGCCATCATATTTTATTAGGATTATTGACAATGAATTGTCATGTTCAGTTCTATTTTATATATTGAGAAATAAATATGTATTTTGTACAGTGGTACAGTTATATATCACATAAAATCAAAACTGTTAATTCAATTACTTTCATTGAAACAATAAAAATGATTAAATAAAATCATTAAAGAGCTTAAACCTCGATTTTTTAAAACTTTTAAAGCTATTATTGAGTATTTTCAATATTTAACCACAAATGGCAATATACCATTATTACCATTATCCTGATAAGCCAACGTAGAACTCTTACAGCGTTGGTTACTCTCATGTCACCTTAAATTTTTTGAGAAACTGTATGAAAAATTTTGCGCACAACGAATAAATGCTGTAAATTTTAATGTAAGATAAATTAATTTCCATCTAAACTGAATAAAAGCTTTCTTTCATTTTTATTTATGAGCATATTTTGAAAAACATAATAATGCTTCTTATAAACATATGCTACTAAATCACTAAGTTTGAATCTTTTAAAAAATTATAATATATTTAAGATTACTTTAACAATCAAATTATAGAAATTGACGATTTTATTTTGCTGTAAGATTTGCTAGATATTAAGAGAGTAAATGCAAGATGTGGCAGTCAGGTAATTAATTCCTACTTTTCATTGAAAAATTTTTATTAACTTATTTTAACATTGGGGCAAAAGATTGTAATTTTGGGAGATAAATGGTGAGCTTCAAATAAATTATTATATTCAATATATTTGTATTAATATAAAAAAAGATTTATTTTTTACTTAAATTGTAATGGATGTTCAATACATGCATCTCAAAAAAATTATTTTCGAATTTTTTCCAACTTTTGTTTAAAGCAAAATCCCACCTTAAAATTATATTTCATTTTAGCTGATAAAATATTGCTTTTTAATTGTGTTCTGACTTTCTAAAAACATAATCCCTTAGTTCGAGAAATTTTAATTGCATTTGAACACTTGCGCTTTTTTTTTTTGTATGTTTCTCTAAAAGTGCGGTATTTCAAATTAAAATGAATGAAGAAAAAACATCTTGTATCTTTCGTTCTTGGAAGAGAACAAAATTTAGAAGCAATGAAGTTACAATAGAAAATTTTTCTGGGATTAAAAGTGTATAGATATATGTTCTGATAGATAATTCGGATAGAGAGAGATCTTGGCAAAATATCAAGAACACGAATAATACAACGGCATCAAATGGGTGAGATAAAAGAAAATAATCCAAACACGAAGAAAATTTTTATTTCTGAAACAGGAAAAACGAGAAAAACAATCAGAGGTAATTTTATTTGTCGAGATTGTTTCTACCAATTTAAATCGAAGAAGCTTTCTCTGAAGCAGAATATCATATATTAAATTAAATGTTCAAAAGAATAGCCTAAAATAAAAAAGCACATTTTTAATCAACGTAAGACTTATTTTGAAACTAGGCATAAAAACATAGCTGGACTTAATGTGGTGTGGTACAAGAAAAATATTTGCCATTTTTAATCTCATGTTTTATTAGTTTTTCATTAATTTCATGAATCTAAAATAATAGTGAACATGAAAAATTTGTTTTCATTTAATTTTTTTTTATAAATCATTAATCAGTTTTATTATTTGACCTGTGTATTTATTGTTGTTACATAGTGAATGCCATAATCTGAACAGCGATTACTTGAAAGTTATTAATTATGATTAATGTTTTATTTCAATATCTTGAGGGATATTTTTGTTTTATATTTTTGTATTAAATGAAACAATTAATCTGGGGTTTATAAACATTACTTAAAAATATTTTCTAGCTATTTCATCAGATATTTCCTTTTTGTTTGTAATAGATATAGCTGATTTGGTTTAAACATTTGACTGTTGGTATCACAGAGTGTGTTGGAAAGAAAGCTCTTAGCGTGCAGAATTGTGAAGTAATGCGATTAATATATTTCATATCTTAATTTATATTACATCTTTCTTCTTTTATACATTTTTATCAAATGCAAATATAAAAGACGTTCTCAACAAAGTGATCAGTTTATTTGAAGTAAATCTGATATTACCAACTGTAATCTATACAATAAAATTCTTCTCACCCATGTGTGAAGTTTGTTGTATGAAGAATACCTTGAGCAAGCGCGAATTGAAAATTCAACCTGCACATTCTTTTACTTCGAATGTATAAGGCATAGAGATTGAAATTACTTTAATATTCTTCTTATGTGAGAATAGATAATACATCAGATGAAATGTTTTATCTATGAACAAGACAGTAAAGGCAACTGTATCTTAAACTGATTGGGGCATCAGTCTCCTCGCTGAATATATCTTTCTTTCTTCTAATCAATCCAATGACAGCTTTATTCTCTAATCGTTTTCACCATATCACCCATATTGAACATGGTTTGGATTTATTAGAAATAACGCAAAGTTGAAGAAACAAAAATTAAAAGAATCATGTTGAATCAATTTCTGATTAGGTACTGAATTCGGCAGTGAATTTTGAATTCTTCCCCAGAATTCCCGTCTTGAATATTTATTCTTAGATTTTAACCGCTTATCTACTCGCTAAAGAACGATATAAACCTATGTAAATCTTAATTATTCATTAGGTTCACATGATCTCAGATCTTTTGGATCCTTCTTAAAATGTTTTGTTCTGTCCTTTTAGTCATTCTTGAACCTTAGAGACATCTGAGGAGAAGGGATTAAAAAATTGCTTCGATATCAGACTAAAGTTTTCAAGCCATCATTCCGATTTCTTTGATCCCTGGTTCTAAAATCATATATTTTTAATCCAATTTTATTTACATACTTGCAGTCGCATAGGATTATAAATGTTTCATACAAAATGATTTAAATACGCTGAGTGAAATTCTTTTAGAAACTGTGTACGTTTGACCCGACTATATTTTAGACGTGATTAATACTAGTATTTTTTTCAATCATGAAAATTAGCAATTAAGACAAAATCAGACAGATTATTCTATTTTAAATTGTGAAAAAGAAATATTTAGAAAAAATAAATTTAGTGATTTAAAAAGGACAAATTAAAGCATTGCAAATAAAAAAGTGCATACTATCTGAAAGATCACGCAACTAATAATAGGCATGTAATAGCTGCGCCTAATAAAATGTAAAAATGAGCTTTGCTTGCTGAAAGTATCGGAAAAGGGATGTGGGGAATAAAATTATTAATTTTCTACTTCAACCATCTTATGATGCAAGAAGTACCTTACCTGATAAATAGACTTAACAAGTAAAATTCTTTAGAATAATTCAGATTGTAATAATTTTTTTTTCTTTTGGTTTCCTTTTCAGAATAAATCAGCAGCTTTGTTTAAATTTATTAAGTTCATTTAAATTCACGGATTTTAATTTATCTCTTTAAATATATATTTCATGCTTATAAAAATATGCTCAAATATGTCATAATGATTTTATCATACATTATGTACACTTGGAATTTAATTAATATTTTTCATAGAAATAATGTATTTTTTATTGAAGCAAAGTTTTATTAAGTTTTTCCTTCGCTTTGAAATAATTCAGAGTGGTGTAATTTATGTAAAAAGAAATTCCATTTATATTTTTTCATAAAAACGTTGTTTCTATGAGCGAAGTAAAGTTTTAATTAGTTTTTTTCACTTTAAAATATTTTTTCGCTCTCGACTCACTTGTTAATGTCAGAAACGAAAATATTATTCTTACAAAGAAAATTAAGCTATATATTCTGTCACGTAAAATCTCATAAACGTTTTTGTTATTTTTTTCACTGAATAAAATTTATCTTCTTTCATCAAAATAAATCAATTTAAAATAAGTTTTATGAAAGATATTGCATGAGTATAATGCCAATTCAAATAAATGTCTTATTGAGAAATCATGTCTGTTTTTTTTATTTTTTATCTTCAAAATAGCACATATATTTGTATTTTCGCTTTATAATCGAATCTAGAAAAGTATTGTGATGTATTGCTATTGAATGGTCTTGCTATTTTCGAAAATGTTTTAGGAACGAATCCTACAGAAATTTTTGGAAAAAAAATATAAAAATAACCAGTGATCGAAATTTTCTTCTTTCTTTTAGCTCCCAACTCTTAGCTTAATTATTCAGAATCAGGCATCTTTATATCTAATTCATAAATAATATAAATTTATACCTTCTTTATTTATGCTTGTATAAAAAAAGAAAATTGCTAAGAAAATATACTTTCTCCATAAGAATAATTTTGCACGACATTAGTTGCAAAATTGTATAACGTGCATATAGTAAAATACTAAAATTTTAAATACATTTTTTGAACTCTGATCACCAAATTGAACTGCTTCTATGTGTTGTCATTTTAGAACAAAAATTTGTCAATAGAACATTATATTTAAAGATAATTTGAAACGTAATTTAACATCCTCGCAAATATATTCTTCATTAGAATAATGTATTTATCAACTGATTTATTTTGTTCGAAATAATGGAAGATAAAAAATTTTGAGAAAGCCATGCATTGTATCTCATCAGAAATGTAATTGCTGCAACTTCAGAACACTTGAAAATAATATTAGGATATCAAAAATATGTTTAACAGTAATAATATATATTTATTTATATCGAAAGCAAATTTTACTTAAAATGAAACATTGGAAGATTTCAAATAACGTTTGCCTTCGAAAGTAATATAAGATTTTAACATTTTATATTTTATTTCACTTCTGCAAGAGGTCAGTCGCTCGTTTAGCAGCGACCAAAAAGATTCTTTCTTAATATCATATTAACAAATGCTGTTCAAAACAATTGACAGAATGAACAAGAAATAACGATTTAGAGACTGCACTTATTAATTTTTCTACAAAACTGAGTTATAAATTTATTCTAAAGATTTTCCTCAAACTAATTAGGACGCAATTACTTAATAAAATATACTTTACTCTGAGAAAAATTAGGAGCTAATTGGCTACCATAAATTCCATTTCTATTGCTCTAGCTTAGATGTAAGAAACGAGTGACTAAATGTACTTTCATTGATTACATCATCTTCAGTAAAAGATTGTACGTTTGCCAGGAATATGGGGAACTGGATAATTATACCAGTAGGAATTAAAGTTAAATTCTCTTAGCCTTTATAAATGAGTTGTTTAATTATAAGATGTAGAGTAAAGATAAGCAAATAAAAGATAAAATTAGGGAAATTGAGAAAAATATTTTTGTATGTGCTATTATAATATTATTTAGGCGAAATAATGCTATAAATGTTACAATATTTTCTAATTTTCAATTAAATATTTTACAAATTATATATTATTGTATCGGAAACATGCAGTAATAATTCAGAAATTTTAAACAGTAAAAGAGAGAAGAGAAAAATGAAAAAAAAATCTTTCCAAATATAGAAAAGTTTTCAAATCGAAAAGCATTTTGAAAAAGTCATACCAAAGAAAGGGCAATATTATGTTTAAATATATTTAAATAAATCTGTATATTTTTACTTTCTCGATTAAAAAGTGTATATAAAAAATGTTTCTAATTGTCAACCTCGAAACCTTTATGAATCAACTTCCAGCCATGAGATGATTTTTATGCATATTCGCATCTCTGAGTTTAAAAAACATTTTTTGGAATCTTATAATATGTATACATCTATCAGTCTGTGAATAGGCGTTGTTTTCTGATGCATACATTTAAATAGTTCATGAGCATAACAGCCAGTCACAATAATCCCTGTTTATATGGCTTAGTTCTATGTTAACGGGTGACTGACTGTAATAAAAAAAAGTGCCTGTATAGGATAGTGCAACAACACAACAAATTGCTAAAGATATGTGGTGTTTGCACTAAAACTTCTTATTGCCTTGTTAACCATGTACACACGAATGTGATTACTTCAAACTTGCTATATCAATTTTTAAAAAGGTTTGAAAAAGACTTCTATATATGTATCTAGTTTTGAATCAAATGAATCGCAGAGTTGATTTTATATCCGCACTGCTACTTTTGCATATTTCAACTGGGTAACTCAAGAAGGAAACTTAGCTAAAAAAATAACAAAATAAATGAAAATCAGAATGTTGTTCCAAATCATTGCCCTAGCTTTTTATCAAATTTCGGGTCTAATCGACCGAGAGAGCCAGGTTCATTAAAAATATTAAATTAAATATTAAATCGAAATTCTTATCTTTGAATCTCAAATGGTGATCTCAATTGTGTATGCGCAAACGTTGTTAAAAGAATTTAAATTTGTATAATTGCCGAAAGTGTTAGGTTGAAACAACTTTATAAGTACATCAATGAATACATTGTCTTCTCATATTTTTTTAATTTAATGAAAGAAAATAAATGCATTATTGGGTTTTGATTTTGCTCTTTTAATTATCTTTCGTGATGTGTATATTAAACCTAAAATTTACAATGAAAGTCTCGTTTAAACACCTGGCAGAGGTATGGAAAAATTGTCAATAAATGAACAAATATATCAATAAATTTGTCTTTTAATATCTCATAAGGGGAGGACACGAGGTTGAAAATTCAGTTCGGTATGGAAAAATTGTCAATAAATGAACAAATATATCAATAAATTTGTCTTATAAGGGGAGGACACGAGGTTGAAAATTCAATTCAGGATGAGATTTAGTATAAAGGTAGTATACATTTAGAATGTTCTCTCACGAAAATATAAAAGTGCAATGGCCAGTCAATTTCGAGAAAATGACCCTCAAACTTTCTGCCTAGCTTATATCCTAATAATGTACCTCTGCTGGCGAACCTTGAATAGTATACAAAGTTAAGCCACTGGAAAAGCAAATGGGAGACCCGAGTTCGATTCCGTGCAAATATTTTTTGCTTTCTTTATTTTTTTCTAATCTATTTCTAATTAATTTAGCAATTTGCAAATAGTATTAATTAATATTTTTTTTTCATTTTCTTATGCAAAAATAAATATTTATTCTCCTAATATTACAATTTAATTTTTAGAAAAAATATAATTATAAGCTTGAATGCACTTTTTAAAATACTCAGAATTACTGAAATTAAATTAACAATTTAAAGATGGTTTCAATTAAAATGATACTTATTTTTATATCGAAAAAATAAATGAATTTTCTCTTAATACATAAGTTATAGATTATATTTTAAAAGAAAAATAATGATGTTCGTTTATATTGTTCTTGAATTATAACTATAATTTAATGTTTAAGTGTTAAAATAATTATAAATATAATTCTAACTATAAAAATATTTCAAAATAACTATTTTTATCTTAAAATCTTTAAAAGTTTTTAATTTTTGGATTTAAATAAAGATAAATTAGTTATAATAATTCAACGAAGCTGTATTTATATTAAAAGTTAAAGAGAGCAGTTGAAATAAATAAAATTATATCCACAGACATTCAAAATCGAAAAGAAAAAGTAGAAAGCAGGTGTTAAGTTATGGAATGCATAGGCAGATGGTTCAACATTTTTAGTAACATACGATATGCTTTGTGCACTGTCCGATTTTCTGAAGAAAAACAAATATTTTTTGAAATTTGTTTTTTATCCATTCCATGTGAATAATCTTTATTCATGAATTTTGCAAGATATCAAAATATATCTATCATGTTTGAAATGTTTTTACGATAATTACCATTCTGTCTCTGATATGTAATAAAAAATAATGAAATATTTTTATGATGTCAGTAATTTAATTAACATTTATCATGATTTATATATGTAGTTTTTTTTACCTGTTTAAATATAAAGCTATAATTTAATATTTATTTTTAAGGAAGATTTATTTTTAAAACATTCATATCTTAATTTTTTTTAAATATTATAATTCAGGTATTAAGTGAAAATACATTTATTTTTTCATATAAAAATTAGTATTATATTAATTGAAATTAGCTTTAAAATGTTAATTTAATTTAAGTAATCCTGAATATTTAAAGAAATTCATTCATACTTACAATTAATTTTCTTCTAAAAATTAAATTGTAATTCACGAATTAGAATAATAAATATTTATTTTTGTATAAAAAAGGAGAAACATATTAGTTAAAACTGTTTGTAAATTGCTAAATTAATTTTAAATAAATTTTAAATAAATAAATAAAGCAAAAAATGCTACTGCAGGATTGAACATGGGTCTCTTGTTTGCCACGCCAGTGTCTTAACCACGATACTATTTGCGCCTTTGTCGCGGTCACACATTATTAGTATATAAGCTATGCGGAAAGTTTGAGGACCGTTTTCACCAAATTGACTGGCCATTGCGCTTTAATATTTTTGTGAGTGAACAGTCTAAATGCATACTACCATTTTACTAAATATCCTCCCGAATTGAATTTTCAACCTCGTGCCTTCCCCTTGTCAGCATATTTTTCAGATAAAAACATGAATGTTTGTACCATTGTAAATAAGTCATTTTATTTCATATATCAAAAAAAATGAAAAGCTTATTATTAACAAATTTAAAGAGAATGGGGTGCGGAAAACGTAATAAATTACTATTTATTCAGATGCTAAGGGAGGGTAACACTTTGTTACAATCATGGATTGTCCTTAATACAGAATAGTTTTAAGATGAATGAGAAATTTGAAACTGTTAGTAAAAAATGGATAGTTTATATCTTAATCTATATATTTTTTTTCATTTTAAATCTGAATATAGGGATTTTATTTTATATTTAAACATAAAGGAATAAAAAAACTAAAAAAACCTGTCAGAAAACAATTTCTTAAATTTCGTGTAGAATACCATTAATTCCTTTCGATATTGTCTTTGTCATCAGGTTTATGAAACATAAGCCTTTAGTTATTTACAATTACCGTTGACAAAATATTTTAGAATTAATTCTGCCCGAAATGCCTGAAATTCTTTCAATTTATGAAGCATATGTAATACCTGAAGGAAAGAGAAATTAAAAATGAAGTATCGCACTTCTTTGAGAAACACTTAGAATAATCAAACAGGGCACATTTATTCATTTTTCAAAATGACATTCCGTATAAAAACATTCAAAAAGTAATTCTAACAGCAAAACAGAATTTTTATAATTTTGTGTTCAACTCTTTATTATTGCCTGATTTTTTTCAACCAAAAAAGAAACTGAAGATATTAAACTTTTGAAGTATTAGAAACATCATGTGTCCTGTAATATATTGAATCTTGGAAGTCCTTCTAAAGCACATTAATTCAAATTTTATTCCATTAATGTCCAATAGCATAAACTCTGGAATATATTAAATAGAAATAAGCGTGAAAACTAAATGCACTTTATTTGTGTATGTACTATTTCTGGCATCAATTGAAAATAAATATTTCCTTTTTTAGTGAACAGGAAGAGTGACTTTCATTTTTTGAAGTTCAATATTTGTTGACTTCTTTAAAATCCAACATAATATGATTTCATTTTATGGTCTTATATACGGAGCGTGTTACAATTTTCACAAGCAAAGCATTTCATATTCCATAAAGTTACGAGTGTAAAATAAACACTGTGATGCCTATATTTTTTATTCAGTTTATAAATAACTTGATTTTAGACTTACGATTTATTTTCAAAGCAAGTTTTCAAAGTACTGTTAAAACTGCATTTCAAAGCAAACTTTGCTGCGAATTTCGTTGTTGTTGATTACGAAATCACGAAGGAATACATTTCAAGCCTCAAAAGCACCATATTTATAGATAGAGATAGAGAGATAGATATGCACATACAAACAGAAGATGATATAAGAATAAATAAAATAATTATCGATATTTATCGGATAATTATATATAATTATCCGACCCGACATTCCAGATTTGAGGTTCATGGTGTTTTTGTTTCTTTATAATATTACCAATGTACTGAATGAAAAATTGTAAACTATTCATTAAAAAAATGTAATTACAATTGCTTCATATATGCCGTACACTTTACTTTTATAATTACTTTTTCTCTTAATGCAATCAAACAATTCTGAATGTCTTTTAATTTCAATACAAATTAATTTTATATTTATTTAAAAATTATATACAAATGCTTGACATTTTCAATATAGACATTTAAAAAATAACTTCGTACTTATTTATATTACCATTTCCAATGCTCACATATTCCCCCGCAATATAAAGCAACATATCGCATGAGACAAACATTAACTTCATCAGAATTACGCGTTATAATTTTTATATAACCTAAGAAAGGAACTGATCTAGCAGGTAATCTTCAACATTTCATTCTTCTGTAAAACCTTAAAAATATTTAACATTGAAAACTTTACTAAGATTAGTTATTTTCTCTAATATCTATAATATAGAATTTCATTTGTTCTCTTTATAGATGTTATAATTTATGAGTATTTGTAACTAAATGAATCAGCCCTCCTTTAAAAAAACTATAAAACTTTTCATTCTATAAATTTAAAGGTTGCATACGTTTTGTTATTATGGTTATAAGAATAGACTGTTTGAACTGTGCTCATTTTAAAGAAAATAATAAATCAATGAATTTGATGGCTGGAGTTTACTTCTGGCATTTAATCTTTTTATGACTACCCTAAATAAAAGACTCGAAAATATAAGACGAAAAACATTTTAGACCCGGTTCCTCCCAATTTATTCTCTATCATAAAAGTTTGTGTGTGAATGTGAGCACCATTAATCACTTCCGAATCCTCTTCATCGAATATTCTTCCTCTTCATCGAATATTCTAAGACAAGTTTGAAGAAATATATCAAAGAGTGATAGATTGTTTCGCTTTCTTAACATTCTTTCGAAGCTCAACAGAAAACATCATGGCAGGAGGATAAGCCCTGAGACATTGTGGAATTTTTCATGTGTGTTGTGGAATTTATTTCGGCCCAAATTTTGTTTATTTTCTGATTTAATAAATTAGCTTAAATATGACTGACGATTTATTATTCTCATAATAATGAATAAGGATTTTTAGATAAGAAGCAAGTATTCGAGTTTAATTCATTTTGGAAACTCATAAATACAAAAAAAAAATGAAAAAAAAAAACTTAAAGTTTAATCGATTCGGTAGTAACTCACGTGATGCACATTAGTCAGTGTAATTGTGCGATAAGTTGCAAATCACATCAAGATGTAATACAAATGTGGTTGTAGGTGAGACAAATAAATTCAATCATATTTATCATATGACTATGATATGACTTGTCATGTGCTCTGCGGAATCTCTTGTATGAGGAAAAAAGTTTGAAAACACATCTAGATGTAATACAACAAGCAGTTACATTTCCGATTATACGTACAATTATATTTATCAAAGAATTATGGAAGGACTTTGCTATTTTATCCTAAGTTGAGAATTCACGGTGAAGGAAAAAGCACTTTCTGTTTATCAACCAACATTGAAACACGTAATATCATCTGTAACAAAAGTTTTAATTTTGTGAATGGTTACTTTCTTATGTGCTGTAAGTAATAATTCTGGTATTCTTTCAGCTCAGCAAGTCTGCATTTGGGAATTCATTTGCAGGAAAATAATAGAATCATCCAGTAAGAAGCTTGTCGGCAGCGATCAATTCCTTGATTCATATCAGTTCTGTAAAAGTTCGATAAAGAGCATATTCAGCATTTCAATTTAAAATGCTTAGCTATTGATTGCTATTGCCTTAATTCATTAGATTTCTCTTGGGTTAAATTATAAATCAATCGTCACTACAACTAGGAAAATAATTTAAGAAAATAACTTGAGGGGGGGGGAATAAAAATTATAACTTTCTTCACAACACTCTAATTACACAAACTTGAATAAGCTATGTCAAATTTTTTCTAATCATTTTAAAAATATTTGAAACTTTGTTGAAAAAGCAAGATTCAACTATAATATCAAAATAAATCGCAAAATTGCTGAATTCTTCAAAAATAACATATTTGTTTTTAGATAATGGTTCAGCAAGACATTTACCAGCATTCTCTTAATGAATTGAAAGAAATGTTAATGTCTTAATAATTTGCCCTATAAATGTTATGATTGCTGGTTATCCTAAGGGGAAGACAAAATTACTTATTGCATATTTAATAATTTTCTTAATGACGAAAATCACTTTACACTAATGAAAAGAATTCCGGAATATCCAAAAATTCAAATATAAACACAAATCTATTCCTTCATTTTTAACGCAGTATTTACATGCACAGATAATTAATAATTATTTACTTGAATTATTCCTTATCCAACAGATATAATATTTATCCAGAATAGCTTAAATTAGTTAAATTCATCATGTAACAATACCAAAATGGCTGTCTTGATTTTATGCAGATATAGTAAAGATTGATATACATATATGGTTTCGAACTTATCTTATCTTTCAAAGATATGAATAAGAAAGATATGAAGAAAGATTTCGAATGTGCACCCTCCCTTCCAGCTAGCTTGTAGCATTGGTTTTGAATCATGCTGTATATCCGTATCCAAATATATATCTATACAAAAAGATAGGGGTCAGTGAATTAGAAAAAAATTCGGATTTGAGCATTTTTTGAATATTTTTTGAAAGGCTAGTTGCATCTTCTTTTATATCCAGTCATGTAAAAAATATATTTGAACTCACATTTCCCACTAAAAATACGATCATAAGGTCATATGAGATGTGAACCAGAAACTGATGAAGAACAAAATGCTTTGACCTTCATCCCACAATCAAATGACGTTCTGAGACGTTTATTAATGATTTTTTTTTTTTTTTACTGTGAGCAATACATTTATACCCTTTCTTAAAAATAACACGCACATTTTGAAAAAAATATAACCTTCTTTTTAGATCTCAAATTTTTCAGAATGCTTTTTGATTATAATAATTAGCGTTTGCAACATAATTATACAAAACATACAGGATAAGTGACAATACGCCGACAATGTATTATATTAAAAGTCAATGTAAAGGTTTTTGATATTTTAGCAAATTCAAATATTCTAGGTAAGTAATTTATAACTGTTCATTTTAAAAAGTGTGTGCAAATCAAAAAAAAAAAAAAATGTAACTCATTGCCCACTTTGTGCTTAAATACATATACTGTTTTCATTAGTTTACATTTAATCTGAACGAAGATCTGAAATGATCTTCGTTCAATTTTGTTTATTGTGAAATTTTCTCAAATATTCATTTTCGATCTAAGTATTATTTTTCAAAAATAACTTACCCTTTTAATGCTTTAAAGCCAAATTACTTGCTATATTTAAAGGTTTACTGAATTCTAAAATTTGTCAAAACTATCAAGCAAACTTTTAATTATTGAAAAATGATCGGTTTTGTCAAAATCGGGCATGAAAAATCATTTCCTAAGAAAACAAAAACGGTAGTCTCTTGCATTGGAAAGGGAGAGGAAATAACATGAGACACTTAACAGTTTTTGAGAGAAAAAGGTTCTCCTTGCTATTATCATCCAGCTCATATTTCTTGTGATTTTAAATAAGAGGAGATACAAAAACTTAAAATTTCTAAAGTTTGGAAGAAATTATTATAAGTTTTAAATGACGTGAGGGAAACATGATTCAATATTTTTTTTTAATGTTTATTACTTTTTTTATTTTTCCATTAAAATTTCTAATGGCATTTTTCTTTATAGATAAGCATTTATAGGCTCTTTTCATTCTAAGTATTTACGAACTGTAAGTAAAAATTAACAATAAAAAAAGCACTTGAAATATTAAAAAAGTGTCTTATTTGTTCCTTAATATAAATGAGAAAAAGAAAGTGTTTCTCTTTTTTGATGCCATCCTTAAAGATTCTTTTTAAAAAATACTGTTTTGAAAAGCTAAAAGCGAGTTCGAGATTAATCTACTTTTTACATTAGTTAGGTAGTGCTGGCGCTTACATAATGATAAAGATATTTTTAAAAACATTTTATGCCCTAAGCGATTATTTTTGGGGGATTTTTAGACATTTTTATAATTAATTCAAGGAACTTCTTTGCAATGTTTAAAAGTATTTTAAATTTGACTGAAATCAAATATAAAGTATAAAAAAAGAAACAGATCATTTGCCTGATTTCTGCATTAATATAAATGAAATTTATATAACATCTTTATATAACTTTATTGCAATACTATGAACTGAAGGAATAAATTCTCTAACTGAATTCCATTTTATTCCAATTTTGCATTTTCTAATTAAAATACAATAAATCTTACATCATTATAAAAATTAAAACATCGGATTTTGAAATATTTATTTGCAGATTTTGAACGATGCTGAAGACAAAATAAAATAATAGTCACAAATGATAAATTTCTGTTGAAAGTTCGAAAAGGCTAATTTTTATTAATATAAAAATTAATGAAGGCAGCGATTCCATTAAATACATCATGCATGAAAAATGTCACACATCATTTTTCTTGTGTATAAGAACTATGTCATGCAATGTTGTACAATGTAATCTAATAAATGGATGCGATAGTATATACATATCTATTATAAAATATTGATAAATATTCATTTGATGTATAATAATAACATATTAATTTATTACAATGATAAAATTTATACAGAAAAACCTCAAGAAGTTGAATTGAATTCCCTATTGGGATCTTTGCCTTGCTGTATTACAAACTTGAATTTTAGGTCCCTCAATTAGACCATTGGGTGTTGTAAATAAAGACTATTTTTGTTTTTTCATAACGTAGAAATTGAAGGGATACGGAGAAGTTAAAGTAATATAATTGAAGCATATTTTGATACTTGGTATGCAACTAGAGGTGGAGTATTTAAAAATGATTACTTGTATCTCCCTTAAACCTCCCTTGTTAAAACATATTTCCAGTAGCTCTCTAAAAGAATATATACAGAAAGCATCTGAAGCTGAACCAAATAGTAGGTATAGAAGACCGGGTTATCGACTTTCCCCGGTTTCCTTGTTCCACGAAAGCAGTGGAAAGACCCCTGAACCTGGTGACCGAATCGACTCAAAATGTATGCAGTTAGTCGCAAGAGACTGCTACGTAAGAGGAAAAATTGACTCGCGTATGAATATGTCAAAATTTAATTAACAGTTCATTTTGGAAAGGAAATAAAAACAAAATTTTGCAGCTGTGAGATTTGAAATCATTAAGGAAACAGATGTAAAAAACTCAAAATGTGGCATTACAAAATATTTATTATTATTATTATTTGTAATTAATAATTTTTTCCAATAGTAATGCTTATATATGTATTTAAAACCATCTTTTGTTACATTATATGTAAGAAAATGAATAAAAAATATTTTATCAAAATTTATAATTTTACAATTTTTTTATAAACTTTAAGCTCTTTGTGGCATTTCAAGATGTTGTAGTATTGCAACCAAATTTGTTTTCATTCTTTCTGAACATGAAAGGCAACTTTTCCCCATTATTACAAACTAAAATCTTTTTTAAAAAATTAAAGGTCGTTTTTGCTCCATCCTAATGCTCGTGTTCAATGATTCCGTTTTCTTTTCTATGTGGAACTTCGATACATTTTTTTTATTATTTTCTCGTTACTAGGTATACAGTATTATTCAAAAAGAAAAAGCAAATCTAACATTTTTAATTCCAGTAAATGACTTCAGATAGAGTCACATGCAATGTATCACTGGGTAAAGGCACGTTCAAAATTTTATTTTGAGCATTCGAATAATCCCGGTGAAAGCGAGATGATTGCTTGCTTTGTAAAAAATTGACGACGCCTCAGGAAAAGTCGTCTTGTATGATGCAGTTTCGAAAAAACGAATCCGTTGTTCAATAAAGAACCGCCTTGTGATAAGGATATTTACATTTGCCACAAGAAATTCGTCGAAGGTGGGCAGGTCGCGGTGCCCCAGTGGAAATGTCTCGGATTCGGAACCGGAGGGTTTCGGGTTTGATACTCGTTCCAATCAACAAAACGTTGTGTAGGCTGGCCTGGTGCACGTTAAATCCGTAGGGGTGAACTGTCTTCTCTTTGGTGTGGTGTGGAAGTTTGGAGAGGGGATAACAGCTCAGATGACTTCCCGTCGTCTGACAGCTGTTCAAAATTACGAGGTCCATTTCGAAACAGCCTTAGTGTTGCTTTGAAACGGGTCGTTAATATAACTGAACTAAACTCATTGAAGATGGTTGCATACGTATAGGTTGTCTTCGCACGTCCGATGGAAATGTTGAGAGTATCCGTGCTACTTTGGAAAGTCGCCATATTCCAAAAAATTACATAAAGGACAGCATGTATGTGTACTTATGCTTATATCCTTCAAGAACTGCTAAGTATGATTGTTGCAACGTTGATTCCAATAACCAAGGAACTATTACTTTATGTATGGGAAAATTGGACTTTCGATTTAATGCTACAGCGTAACATACAAAGTTTGTCTAGAATTTATAAAATAAAACGTTGTATTTCCTCTATCGTGCATTGTATCGTTTGTGTATCTATCTAGAATCATTCTCTACAAAATATATTCCTTATTTTTGAATAACCTTGTATTTGTAGAATATAATTAATCTTCGCATTCCGAAAATCATTCGAATTCAAATATCTCAAAATACTGGAACACCTGAATAAAAAAAAAATCACTAATACCCTAAAAACTGACGAGACAGCTTTTTATTATTAAAAGGTTGATATACAAAAGAGGACTCCACTGAATGCTGAGACATATTTTAAGAATTCTCAAAAAATCTTCCTGCCCCCAACACCCATCGGTGAAAGCTTTTTTAACAAACAAAGCACGTAATTTCAGTATTCAGTTCTGAATATTTAACGAAAGCGGAAGGTATTTCGCAGTGGCATCCAGGTGTCTCAGGTATCCGCCGTAGTTTCATTAAACGGAAGTTTGATATTTCAGTATAGATAAAATTGATCAGAAAATTAATATAAGTAGTAAAATGTATAGTTATGAATTTAGTGACCTAAATATTTTGACATTAAGTTTTGTCTTCATTTCAAATTAATATACCAGGGACTGTTTCAAAACTCCATTTTTCCTGTAACGGTTAATAAATTATTCATTTCACTATTATGGAGAACAATATACAGTATGTAGTATATGTTTATAAATGGATTTCTACTAGGATATTGTTATATTTAACTAAGGATAATCATATAGTGCTATTATTATGGTCCAAACAAAACTTTTGGCTTCCATAAGTATTTTTTTCTTATTTTCTATCATTGTTTACAAAGAGGATAGAATTATTTGTAATCAGGTAGTTATTTTGTTTACAAAGAGGATAGAATTATTTGTAGTCAGGTAGTTATTTTAAATTATCCTATACTTATATAGTAAATTAAATTCTAATGCAACAATATTAAGTTATGGGAGACAGTCTCACCAATGCTTATTCTCATGCATCACGCCTTATAAAATTTGAATATAGGTGCTTCAAGCTGGGGTCTCTAAAACACTCAGGTCTCAAAAGGAATCTGTCAGTAGCAATTATTGAGAATATTTATGGAATCGAATTTCATACGCAAAAAATATTTGCAAAATAATGTAGAAAATAAAAAATTATACTTCTATTTATGAAGCTTTTAAAAATATAATACATTTGAGAAAAAAAAATTCTTGGGGGGTGGGGGCTTTGGAGAATGCTCTCTTCGTATATTAGCAGTTTAGCATGCTAAAATATAAGGCTGTTGTTTGATGTGAAAAGCAAGCCATACTACAAAATGATTCCACTCAATTATTTTCAATGGTTTTTATAAAACGAAATAAGAGAATTTATTCTGTATTTTCCATACCTTCGGGTAACATATTTTTCAAAATTACACTCGTTTATTCCATTAATTGTAAGTTGAAATATCCAATAATTGGAATGAAACTATATCTTAAAACTGTACATCTATTATCCAGGTGATAAAATTTAATAGTTCAATCGAGGGGAATCACGCATACTACTTTTTATATGAAGTAAAAAACAGAAAGTACTCTAATCGTCCAAAAATTCGAACTCGAGATTTTGACCCATCCCAGCTTTACAAGCCTGCCTCATTAACAGATAGACAAAGAGGTAGTATGTATGTCCACCTCTCTGTCTATTTGTTACTGAACACTATAACTAAAATACGCTTTGAACTATAAAGCGAAATACGTTATATGAGGCTTACATGAAATTTTATCAATTTCTAACAAATTTTGAACGAAATGCTTTCAGAAAAAGTCGGTATCTCCGGATGTCAAAGTAGAAGTGAAACCGATAATTACAAAACATAAAGAGCAAAATCGATAGATTTTGGTAAGCAGCTTTAGCATCCGTTATGCTGATTTGTATCAAAACTGGAACTAAATCCATTAGAGGGTTGAACGCTTGTCGCTCTATCCTTTTTCATGCATCTCAACGCCATAAGTAAAAATTGTAACAACCTAGATAAATAAAATTTGATATGTAATTTTGTGATTACAGCTATAGCTCTATATCAGATTTTGTTCTCAATATATGTATTCTAATACCTGTGTATTAAATACATATCAGCGATTAATTACTAAAGATGATAAGCTATATTCAGTAACTATACTAGATTCACGCCGGCGTACTGGCCTAGGGGCATCGTGTCTTCCTCGTGATCTGCGCGTCCAGGTTTCGAACATGGTTGCTCTTTATACTGTGTTCTGGCTGTGAGGTATGTGAAAGAACCCCCTCCAATAGGTAAAAAAAGGGGTTGTGCGAGCGAGTGTGTGATAGTCATCTTCATATACGCTGGAAGTCAGACTTCAGCTCAGGTTGGTCAGGGGCCTTTACACTCAGAAGCTACTGCACAAACGTGGCTTAAATCGCTGACTTAGCCAGTGGGATTGTCTACGGCAAGTGCCATAAGTAACAATAGCAACAACTAGATTACACCAGAAATCAATCTTTCATAACTATTACTGCCAAATAGTATACAGGTAATACACAAGTGCTTTTTCTATTATTATTAACACACAAATGTGACAGTGAAACACACAAATGTCATGAGTGAAAATAAAAATCTGAGAACTCGTAGCGTTCATTGTCTTGCTCAAGGTTTGCAGTTTTATGCGAAGGAGGAAGGAGGATAACATCTTTATTAGAGTGCATAAGAAAAGTTTCATGGAGACCAATCAGTCTGACTCTAATTTAAATACAAAATTAACACTTTTTGTGCTACGTTTAAATGCAATTATCTGACAATCATTTACATGGGTTTCAAATGATATTTAACTCGTTATAATGAGGTAATTTTACTTTTGCATCCTCTCCTATCACGGAAGATTATCGTCCATTTCTAGAAAAATATCCGATAATTAACATAGTTAACAAATTAGTATCAAGAAATTTTCCAATTACAGAAACAGAGATCTTTTTTAGTAATTCGATCCAGTATGCGTTTTTCTATATGAGCATAACATTTCATTTCAAAATTCGGAATACTTCTTAAGATATAATTACTTTCGTTACCTTAAGACTCCGCTTGAGAAAAACCAACCCAATAAGGACCGTACATTAAATAAATCTCATCTTGTTAAAAGCAAAAAAAAAAAAAAGCATTTATTTTTTTATTTTTCTTCCTTTAGCATTTCGAAAAACTATTCAAACATGATTCTGATTGATCTTGAACATTCATTTTCAAATCCCAAATAATACACTTTTTTTTGGAAATGTAAGCAATCCTTAGCTTTCAAAATATCAAAATTTGGATTCTTTAAGTCTGATCCAAGCTTCAAAACATTTCAAAAAGACTAAGAAATGTTTATTATGAATGACATGCACAAATTCTAATTTTTTTAAACGAAATGTAACTTCTTGAAGATAAAAAAAAAAGTAACTAATTCGTTTAATGGCATTTTAAGCCGCTGAATTTATCAGGCTTTATTTTAAGGAGGAAACTCTATTTTCTGCTCAGGCTAATCGGATAGGAAATTTTTCAAGAAATAGTATATAAAGGTATTATAAAAAAAAATTATAAATTATAAAGGCATTAGGCATCTAGTTTTAACTAGATTTTACAGATAATATAATCAGTTAAATAGTAAGTAAATATTAGGATTTTAAATCACAGAAATAAATATTAATTTCTGAAAAAAATCAGTTGACATGTTTTAGTTGAAATAATTGTATATTTATTGTGATGAAGCATATCATCACCGAAATTAACATTTTTTCTTTTTTCATTATTTTCCTTGGATTTCAATTTTTTACTCTCTCGAATACTAAAACAAAGTATTGTAATCGTCGAATATTTTGATGTCTAGAATTTACAAAAACTAGATATTTTAAGCGTCCTTGAAATTGATTTTTTAAAATCATTATGACTACCAGTTTGAGAAAATGAAAACAAACAATAGAGCGTCGGAATTTCGTTTGTAATTTTTACAACGGATATATCGTGTTGAATCAAATTTTAGGCAAGATCTGAGTATGGAAAGTTATTTATGTCTCTCTATCTGTACACGTGCATGTGAACACTTTATCTCAAAAGAAGCTAGATGAATGAATTTTTGTATAAGGTTTTCAGGTAAAATATAAAATAATATTTGAGAAACAGATAAAAGAATAATTCCAAACAATTGAGAATCTTAAGTAAATATTAATTAACGTTATATTTAATGTCTTGATTAAAAAATATTTTTCAGTATGAAGTCAAAACATTTATTGCTATTGACTTTCATGCATAAATATGACAGTGTTCATACATTTATTTGTAACCTTCATGTCAAACGTAATCTAAAATGTTCAGATTATGTGATTTATGTTTAAATTTTATTTGAAAATTCATGAATATACATTTTTTTCGCCACTAGATATTGATAATTATATCTTTATGAAGTTTGAAAGATTATAAACTATGAATGAGTTTTGAAAATCATTTTTCAACAACATAATTAACTATTCTTCTAATAAGACATTGTCTTTGATATTCTTAATTTTTATATCAACTGATCAATTATATCTACTTTTGATAGAAAACTTTACTACGTATTAAAATCATTTCATCTGGAATGGCGATTTTATAATGACATTTAAGATTGTGTTTCACGACGATTCTATAGATAGAAACAATTAGGAATAATTCTTCCTGAATGGCCCCTTAACAAGTAAGCGTTCATGGAGTTAACGCTTGACAATGGGAATTTTTCACTTTATTTGTAAATATTTCAAAACGTATTACAGATATACACTAATTCTTAAGATTCCGATGTTTTAGCACCTGAGTTTTCTATCATGTAAAAATTCTACCATGTCACAATTCACTTTTTTCTTAATGTTGTACCAAAGAAACTAAAAATTATTTTTTGTTTCTGAAATTATTTCATTAATTTATGTTAAAAAATTATGATCTTTTAATAAAGAAAATTGAGAAATATATTATATTTTCTGAGATTCAACGAAACTTTTTACGATTCATTTAACATTCGAAATGTCATAATTAAAAATCTTACAACTCCCGAATTTTTCATCAGAAGATTACAATGAAAATTGAGATCTTATTTTAAAACGAGCAGTTTTCTGAGTGGGAAGAAACTGCTGACATCATGAGAAAATTTAGAGATTCTAATTAATTAACTCTTTTAATTAGCCAAATTTATCTGCCTAAAAAAGCCTGTCCGCTTTAGTCATTTCCACCTACACCAATTTCGTGAAGATACAATCGTAAACACTACATGAATCAAAATAAAATAAGCATCAATTTTCATAATCTAGTTTCTCCTTAAAATTTGATCATATTGCTATGAATTATTTTGAAATGCAATGAAATTAATTAAAACTCGAAATTATCTCTTTTAAATTAAGTTTGGACATTATAAGGAAATTGCATTGAAAATAAGGAATAAAAGAAACAGAATGCAGAAAATTTCTCATTTATTTAATGAAGGTTCCAATATTATAATAGAAGAACTTGAAACTTAACAAATTTAATAAACGTCGCAAAGCATTTTCTCTTTTCTTTGGATTATACTTGCGGAATTTGAAACCACATAAAATATTTTTAACGAATTACAAAATAAAATAATAAAAAAATATCCAATTCTCAGATTTCTGTTTGTCTTTTAATAATAAATTTCCGTTGCATCGATTATTTTGTTGTTGTTGTTGTTGTTGAAAATCTGAAATATGGGAATGTAAAGCTTTTAGACTCAATATGATTGTTCTCGTCTCCCATAAGGATGGTTAACGGACCCATATTTGATAACGGAACTTACGTTATTAGGAGAAGTTTACGTATGGAGAGTGCTCCATCTAGGGGAATATATTGTGTAAATAAAAGTTCGTAATATTATACGCCATAGTGGGTTCTTCAGAGTTTTAGATCTCTTCTGCAGGACTGGAATTTTTTTATGGCTGCATGAATCTTTCATGATGGCTTATAATCTCCTGTATCAGATTTGAGAAAATGGAAATTTTTCTTCGATTCTAAATGGAGAGATGTTCAGATGCAAGCAATGCAGAAAAAGATGTTTAAAAATATATTCATTAAGTTATTTTGCATCCCATGTCGAATATTAGATTTTTTTGTACTGTTCGAAATCTCAAATATAGAATACACGAGAAAGAGAATTTATTAATATATTGCTCACCTGGGTGACATATGAATATAAAAATAAAATGAATTCTAACTAAAACAGTTTACGCGATAATACAAAGAAGGGGACATATAGGAAGAATTTTCTGTTTTTGAATTTTGTGTGATTAAAGGCAGGCATATTAGATTTAGCATCAGACATTTTACCAGTGATTTCTTCACTGTTTTTTGTGAGTCATCTTGACATGCTCATTAATCTGTTTTTTGGAGCAGTTCAGAGCGCGGCAAAAGAAATGCTCAGTTTGTTTTTAATTAAAAATGGACTTTCACTGAAAGACGATAGTTTTTTGGAATCAACTTTTGACTATACACTGAGATTAAAAATTATTCGTATTTTTAATCCCATGATAAAATTCTCAATTGTAAATATTTTTTAAATAATTTTAAAGTATGCGTCAGTTGTGTCACCCAAAAGGGCAAAGAATAAAATTTACAAAAATTTGCTGCTACTTTCTTTGAAACATTCGTACAATCCATTTCTATTTATGAATTGCTTAACGATAGAAAATTATTAATTAATTATTTTGCATGAAAAAACAATAACTAAGCCAAAAACTCTGATTAGTTTAAAGACAGATGTTATAAAAATCTTTTTATGTTTTTTTTTTAAATTTTTATTCTATTATTTACTAAGCAGTATCCAGCAAGAGTAGATAAAGGATGTTAATTTATGACTGAATCATAGATTAGAATCATAGAATAGATTGTGAAGATAAAAATTAGCAAATAAACAAACTCTAACTAGGCATATATACATATCTGCAATTAGAAAAAGAAATGTGCTATCGAATTACCGCAATAGCAACCTATAATTCAAAAGAAATTAAGTAGAATAAAAATATATTATCTTCAGAACATAGAAAAGGAAAGCCTGAACATTTTTATAATTTTTCACTAATAATTGTTTCTTTAGTAAAAGAAAAAAATGATGAAACTCAAATAACACATGTTCAAAAACAGTATTCTTTTTTTGTGTGCTTATTTTGTATAAAAGAATATTTTCTAGCACCTTCACGTGTTCAGGTGCAGCAGAGATGTTGGAACATCTAATTAAGATGAGTTAAGGAGATAAAATACTTTTTTTTCATCGGCAAGGATATGAAATAAATAAGATGTTCCTCGCCAAGCTAATGTAGAAAATATTTTTATCTCTAGTAAAGCGAAAAAAAAATATTTTCTAATTTTGAATAGAAAGCCAGACTGTTTTCTATGGAACTTTAATAATGAATCTGTAACTGAACTTAACAAATAAAAAAATCTGGACTCATATATTTTAAATCAAAATCCAGATAAGCAATTATAACAAAATTTAATTAGGGCCACAATTCTTTCATGTAAAATAAATATAAGGCTGCACTTGATTTGGAATTTAAGCTACACTTATTACTTAAAGTGTAAATAATTTTACATATGATGTTTACATATAATAATGCATGATTTTACATATGGAGGGAAATATTATTCTTAGTGAAATAGTGCTAGCATAATGGGGGATTTCATTTACTAAAATAATAGAAATAAATAAAAATGTATAAGATATTAATGGCTTAATATTTGTGAGAAAATGATATAAAGTTAAAACATGTAACTATCAGAATTTTGGTTTTTATTCACGTAATATAAAGCTGAAATTCCTATCGGCTGCTTGTATTTTGTATTAAAATACTGTTCGAAAATTATACTAGAATTAATGAAACGATTTTATTATTCGGAACCAAGGCCATGTCACTAGAATTACATTTGAATCGCATTCCACTCTCCTGACCTCTGCATCGTATCAATATTGTAACAACTGTCTTAATCGCATTAAGTTCTAAAAGATGAAATTTTAATGGCATAAATGTCCAATAATATATTTTTCAGTTCCAACTTTCTAATAATTCCAAAGTGTTCTATCTTCGAATATTATTCGTTGACTTTAAATACTGATGACAAATTGGGGCAGAGAACAACATATTATATAGATAGTCTGCTTTAAGTGATGTTATTTTGTGGAAGTTTCATGTCTCTTGAAATATGTTCAGTTTTCATTTGAAGGAAAGGTATAAGCATTTAGCCACCTCGAAGGTAAAATTGCTAACATATTTAATTGAAAATAAATTAAATGAATTAAATTTTATATTTTCCAATAGCTTAAGAACATGATACCTTCATTTAAATAAAGACAGTAATTTGTCTGGAAATGCTAGCATATTGGAAATGTTTAAGAAGCAAATCAGGTTATAACATTGTGATCAAATCAAATAATACATGTCTTTGTAAACATTTCGCGTATTCCAAGATTAATATATCATTTTGAAAGACCGTTTCCGAGGAAAATGATTATAATTACAAAGATCAGCATAATATTGACCGATGCTCCCACGCAAGTTCATTGTCGAATTTTCTACTCAGATACACTTTAAAAGATGGTTTATGTTGACATAACTTGACAGTTTAAATGCCCCGTTATTTCCAGTGATGTAATTGACAGAAAATGCATTTAAAAGAGATATATATGTCCTATTCTGACATTGGTTTTAAATGTATTTGGAAGTGTTTTTTATTCAGACACAGAAAATTGTAAATATGATTAAGAACCCAATAAAATGCTGCAGCTTTCTTGAAATTTACCATTATATATATATATATATATATATATATATATATATATATATATATATGGAATCTTCATTTCCAAGACTATTTTATTTTCTTCGTCATCAGCATGAATGTATGTAATAAAGTACTAAATCTTGACAAGAGCCGTGTTCTTCGTTTTTTTTATAAGAATATACTACAGTTCTCCCTATCGATTATTAATTAACTTATTAGCTGGAATATTAGTATAATATATACAGATAATCTTCCAATTTTATGTAACATTTTATCTGAAAATGTTATATTCTTATTTTTAGTTCGCTTGCATTTTAAACTTTATAAAAATTCAAAAAGTCAATGGTCGGTATTTTGTTCAGGAATATTATCATTTATTTGAAATCAGTTACCTTGTTATTATAAAAATTCGAATTTTAACATTCCTATTAAATGACTATAGGGTAGTGTTTATAGGGTTTTAAATAACCACTTAATGCACCAAGTAAACTTCAAATATATTTTCTGTTTGGAGTTTCTACAGATAAAACTAATGAATGGATAATTCATGTATGCATTTGGAATGGCATAGAAATAGGGATATCGTAAAAAATAAAAAATGTGACAGAAGCAGCCGAAGTGGTAGCTCGTGCAGAGAAAATCAATGCAATGGGAATGTTGATTCTGGGCTAGTGGGCCATAATGTTGATTATTGAAAGATTATATTCACTGAATTTCATACATGTCATTTATATTTATTTAGTATTCGATCCTTCTGATTTGTTGGATGGCCGAGGTGTTGGTAATATTTAATTTCAATTAAATCCTATAGATATAAATTCATACCTAAAAGCTTTTCTCATTATCAGGCATTAAAATCGTATCATTTTAATTGTTTTTCATATGCTCTGTTCATGGTGTACATGGCCTTTTCTAATGTAGACCAGTTCCATGATATGATATCATTAATAAAAATTGAAATGTCCAGTTAATCTACCTTTTAACTTTCGCGGTATTGTCTAGATAATTTATCTTAAAAATCCACTTTGTATTTCGGTATTTTGTAACTTTACTTTTCCATTCATTTTCTAAATAACTCATATATTAAACAGAACCCTTCATCTTTAGATTTAAACAATGAAAGAAAATTAATCCATTAAATACATGATGAAACTATGAAAACGGCTTGAATCTGAGACCAATAATAGAAACACTTATTGGAAACTAGGCAAAGAAAATTTGAAAGATACATTGAAAAGACAACTTTTTGAATTTTAAGAGGACTCAAAAATCATTTAATGCTAAAATATTTTCGGAAATTATGGAGGGAAAAGTGTCAAGATCTCATTCGATATTTAGTTAACTAAAATTTTTAAAAAATAGTCCGGAGGTGCACATTTCCACTCTCAAAAGTGTATATGTACTTTATTTGGTAGATTTAGGTGAAATTTTCGGTTTTGTAAGATGCCGACACCTACAAACACATTCTTGATTATTATTTGTTGAGAAGGTGTCTTTTAAAATTCGAACATTACTGAAATTTTTCATTAACAGTTTTATGCGTAACTGTGACCCATTTTTGTTTCGATAGCACTAAAACCTCTTTTAAAGATGATTTTTGTTAATAAATATATTTACAAATTTGATTTCTCATTATCTTCTACAATCTGTGTATGGAATTTGGTATCATTCTATATATTGGGTTTCAAATCCCACCAAATAAGAAACGTTTCACAAGCCTCCAAGAAGAAAAAATTCTTTCATAGACAGCCTTTTTTAAAGATTTCTTTTATTTATAGATAGTTTTGGATTCATTTATACATAGCTAAAATTGAATTCATTTATACATTTTATAGATTTATAGACATATTCATTTATACATTTTATAGATTTATAGACATATTCATTTGTACATTTTATAGATTTATAGACATATTCATTTATACATTTTATAGATTTATAGACATATTCATTTATACATTTTATAGATTTATAGACATATTCATTTATACATTGTTTTGGGATTTCATGTTTTTTGTTGTCTTAAAGACAGCCTGTTTGTTCTTATCAATGCAGGTAAATACTAACTCCCTTTATATATATGTGCGTTCTGGTGGCTTCCAGTAAATTTCACCACTAAACATTTTTTATTCCTCAATCACGCTTAATTAATTTACTGATAGCACTTGCTAAATTTAAGCAGTCGTATTATCCTTTTCAGGACTAACAAATAAATATATCTGTTACGTATGAACATTTTGAAATGCAACATGAATATACGTAATAATTTCAAATTAGCTACTCTCTTAAAATAATTCTTTAATACCTAGAACTACGTTTTCACTGAATTCAGGTATAAAGTCGAGTGGCCTTTTAATTTTCCCATGGAATCCTTTGCTGAGGTCTGCAAATTCTTTCTGAAAATATATAAGATCGAAATTCTTCCTCAGGCTCGCTCTTTCAACTTTCCTGCTTATCTATTCGGTTCACTGTTTTACTCTAGCCACTGCTTGGACAATGAAATCTTGAAAAATCAATCTAAAATCTGGACTATATCATGAAGTTCTAAAGAATAAAAGACTTTAAAAATTAAATGACGGCTCCTTTATTCCCTTTTTCACACACACACACACATATATATATAAACAGAAATGAATCAATTATAATATCTTTATCTAAAATTCGACTTTTAATAGAACTTCCTTTTTTCATAGAAATTTAATGTTTTATTCTAATTCATAGTTGAAATTATGCGAATTAATAAGTGTCAAAATTTGAATTTGTCTTATGGAATGTTTTAACGTTTGAATTGAAATATTACTAAAAATAAGATACACTTTTAAAATATTGCAGTTTTGCATCTCAATTTTTCAGTTGCTCATGATTCACAGCGACACTATAAGCAACAAAATAATCTTCGACATTTTTGAAAAATCAACAGAACTAGAATTTGAGATTAATATCCTTTTACAAATATCAAAATGCAAGTTACTTTGTGAAAATAAGCTAGATTGCAGCAATCACTTTTTGAAACATTTTGAAGCCAAAGATATTTTTATTCATGATAGCTTAAGTCTAACTGTAAACAATCCGAGCGAAGCAAATCAAAAAATTTTGTATGTTAGAGATGCTGAATAATCTACGATTTATTCATAAATTGCTTCAAAATTTGATTTACTGTTAGAAAAAGGAAAAAATTCAGAAATAATAAACTAAATTCTTTTAGTCTCTTCAACATCCTTTATATTAAATTAAACTAATGGATTTTTTCAGAAAACATTTTAAAAAGAAAAGTTTGGTTTAATTTTCATTTGGCAACTTAGATTTTAAAATCTTTTTTAGATACATGCCATTTATTTAAAAGATTTTTGTTAAAATGTACTGCATCAATATAAACATTATTTAATTAAAATTCTTTGAAATTCCGTTAAAAATGCATTAGATTAATCTTCCTAAATCATAACATTAATGTGCAAGTAAGTTTTTATATGGATAAAAAAATCTTTGAATAAACTCTCTAGCTCTTACTTTAATCATCAAATTAAGCAGATTAAATACAATGTAATAATACCATTTTATGCGTATAAAATTATGATGTAAAGTTAAAAAATGAATTCATATCATGAGTATCAAAACTGCCAAATTTTTTTGATATATTTAAAGTTTTAAAAAGCCCTTTTGCATGTTATGTCTTTTTTATTTTTATAAAAGTAATGAGCATTTTCACCCTTCTGAATATTTAAGCAAAATAATAGGGAAGAAAAAACATCAAGACATTTACAATGATGTTAAAAATAAAAAATAAAAAGTTTAATGATTTTTGTTTCCGGTGCCAAAGTGCTCAGGTTCGTGAAGAAAAATTTAATCTCTCGAGATGCTGTAGAAACGAAAACAGTTCTCTTGCTTGGGAAAAATGCTGTTCTCATGCTCATTTATAGATATCCATGATATACCTAAAGTGCATGAGGGAGTTTTCAACTTAATATATATATTTTTTTTTACTTTCCCCTTTTTGTTTAAGAAAAAAATGTTTAAAATGTTTAAGAAATATTTTTTCTGTTTCTATAACGAGCTAAAGATCTTTTTATTTTTGTTTTTGTTCTGGAAAAAGAGCTATTTCATAAAGGATAGAGATACTTTAATACTCTTCAATGTTGAAAAGTGATAACATCAAAAGAATAATTTTAAAAAACATGAGTGTAAAAGCTTTCATATTAGGATTATTTTAAAGGTATTTGTGTTTTTATGTGATCTCAGTATGTATAAGGTAAATAGCCACCTGAGACACCCATTAAATGCCAAATTATAAATAGTATTTTCTTGTATATAACGTACAAAAAGCAAGTATTGCAATCATCAAAATATTCGAACTGGAGGTTTGATGAATCTCCAAACCTTTCTGAGTTCGAAAAATATATTTTTGGAATTATGTCATCTGTCGGTATGTCCATCCGTATGTCTGTCTGTTTATTCAAAACTAGACACATGAAATTTGGTATCTGATGCTTACACATATATTTATAGATTTCTGTCAATTAAACGAAATCTATTCCTTTAGAGGGATTCTGTATATCCGAATATGAGCTAGAAGGAAAGTTACAAACCAGAAACCGCTATATGGATATAATTTGGTGCAGAAATTTAAAGTCTAAAGTGTAGTTATATATCAAATTTGGAACCAAATCACTCAAGATTTGATTATCGGCTGATCACAAATCTGTAAATGCAAACTCAAAAAGCGCAATTACTTAAATAAATGAAATTTAGAATGTGATCTTGTGACAATAGTAGTTCTATATCATATTTTGGTTTCAATCAAGCTGGATTCATCCCAACGAACGATCTATCGTAAATATTGCACCCCAATGGTATGCAGTTAATACACAAGTGCCGGTTCTCTTTACTATACTACAAAGCTAAAGCGAGAAAACAAAAATCTGAGTAGTCGCGGTATTTACGGCTTTGTCCAATTCTGTAATTTTATGCGGGAAGAAAAAGTAACGATTATGTTAGAGAATAAATTAATATGAGTTCAGATGTGATAGAAATATTGTAATTGTTATATTTCACTGTTTTCAATTATGAATCAGTGACGTTGATTCGATGTGCTTTTTTTCTATTTAGCAGCAAAATTTCTTAATTCTCTTGTATTTCTTATTAAGATGAACTCTTGCGAAAATTTTACAATCGCTCAAGACTTTATTTATATTCTTGTTTAACAACTTTTATATTTATTTTAACTGAAAATGCCCCTTATAATAGTATGATGCCGTGACATTAACCTTTCTAACAAATGAGATGAAACTTAGTATTGATTTGTATGCCCTTATTCTTTTTGAATTATAATCTATACAATATGAATATAAATAATATCCTTAAAATATTGGGATATTGTGTTTTGACCTTCCTTATAAATAATATTGGAACTCTGGAATTGATTTTAGGATTTTACTTTTAAAACATGAATGAAAATATTGTTGTAGAAATAAATTGTTGTTATAATTTAATTATAAAGGTTTGGAAGCAACTAGGTCTTTATTTTTTGGTTTCAAAATCTAAAAATAGATTTCAAAAAAGCATTCTATATGGATGCTACAAAATATTATATTGTTATCCTTTTTGCAATACAAGGATATTTCCTAATTTTTTTTCAAATCCTTCAAAACATAAAAATGGGAAAATACTTAAAAAAATTTATTAAATAACAAAAAATGCAGTAAGTATTTTTCATATACAAGAAAACCGAAAACCATTTCTTATTTAAAAATAACCTGAGACACTCAGGATAGCTTGAAATAAAAAAGAAAATTATTATGCAAAGTATTATCATTACATTGCTTGACAAAGAAGATATTTTTTTTATCGAAATTTGATTTTAAAGCTCTTTTCAAATGAATCCAAGCAAATTAGTTCTGTGGAGGAAAAATATTGCAAAAATCGGACATATTAATTTATGATTTTATAACGTGATCACGAGAACGCTCTTAAAGAGGAATTTGAAAAATGAAATCATGCATTTACCTATTATTGTTTATAGCGTATAAATATGTATCGATTAAAAAATTAAAGCAATTGCCAAATTGTTATCATAAATTACCAATTTATAGAAATTTATTCCCTTACCAAACTAAAAGTATTTATTAATAGCTACATATAATTTCTGCTGTCAATTTAAAAAAGTATTCATAACTATAACTGTTTCTTTATTTCTGAATTGTCTTCTCTTGAAATCCTGGAAGGTTTTGTTAGTACTATTCACTGAAAATATTTGTAATTTATTAATATAAGATAAATGCAGACGAAACAACATGTCAACATCTAATGTAATACGCAATGCATTATTCATATCGTCCTTTCAAAATATGCCTGAGTATTCATTTGAAGAGAACAGACGTTTAGTCTCTTTAATTAAGTCTAATTCATATTTACCAATTCAAAGATGTCAAAGTTGCGTCTGAAAGGCAGGTTTACATTCTGGAGTTCAGTTTAATCAAATTTAGAAATCACAGTCAAAGTGAAGAGTACAGAACGAGACATTTCACATCTATTCTTGAGAACAGGCTAATATGAACCAATGAAATAAAAGGCTCATGAAATGTCAAGTGAAACATTCCTTTTGTTCAGTCAAAGGATGTAGCTTTGTTCTAAACATTAAAGTTGGATGTAGTTCTCTATATTTGCAGAACTTTTACAAGGTCATGTCGGAAGGTCACATTTAACTTCAAAGGTAAGATTTGAATAATCGATGAAATCTTTGTTCCAAAGAAAATCAAAAAGACTGAATTCCTGAGATTGTTTACAGTATATTTTGTTATTCTTAAATTATTTAAATCTTTATTTAAACTTTAAATTCGTCAAATATTCTCCATTTTGTAGCAGAGACACAAACTTGGCAACAACGCATTTCTGATGCAAGGCAGTAGTTGATTTGAAGGGAAAAAATATTGATGACAAGAAAAACTGTTTTTAATCCAATTTATTGTAGACACTTAGAGAATCTTACAACAAACATATAGCCTATCAACAAACAGGTAATTCATTCATGAAATCAAACAATTTCAAATTTAAATTTCTATGCATAATTCTGAATGAACGAGAAGTGAATTATATATTTAGTTAATAGAAATTATGTAAAACATTTCAAATAAATTTATTATTGTTTTTAACACTACATGTTTGTACTTAAGGGAAATGATTTTTTTTTCTGAACTGCATTTTCTATAATTAAATGCCAATGGCAGAATTGAAATTGTTATGCGCTATCTTTTCCTTTCAACAAGCTATAATAGCAGATAATAGTGTAGGTAGGCCCTAGCTTTCGTGGTAAGTAAAATAATGCTGTGGATTGAAGTATTATGTTATGGGATGCACCTTCTACGGGGAGATGGGATTTTAATTTCAATAGTAGCACTTAGGACTTCATTCTCAGTTTTCGCCTCAAGCAATAGTGACGATGGTCATTCAGAATGCCCCAATTGCTTAGGCAAGGACAGGAGAACTTTCTTTTGCTTAGAATCAAAAAACAGAATTCAACATTAATTGGCTTAACACCTATTTATGTCACCAGCCGTAAAATATGCTCCTTGATAATGAAAATTGCAATTTCATTCAATAGTCATTTATTTCACTTCCCTTGAGATAAGCTATTCTGCAGTTCAAGATTTTCATTATTTCCTTCTATTAATAATAAAACATAAATATTGGGTGGTTTGGATAGGCCCGCTTCCTTTTTAAGAGATGGCATTTTCTTGTTTTAAATATATTTTTTCCAAAGTCCACAATATTTGCCAATATATATGGTTTCAAACAAATTTCATGAAGGAAGAAGTTTGTAGTTCGAAACCATTCAGAAAACATCCAATTATTGCTATTCTAAAAAAAGGGAAAAAAGAATAGTTCTCCAGGAAGTCATTATGACTTGAAACTAAATTGCCTTCTGAAGAAGCGATATCAAGCGAATACAGCTGAAGCATTTCTTAATCTTTTCATTTAGAAACACTTTCAGATTAAAATGAATGCAATTTTCACTGCTTCCGACATTTATTAAAATGAAATATATTTTGCATCCCAATAATATTCTGAAAGGAAAGTTTATTATCATCCCAATTGCTTATTACCAGATGATAGAATTTCTGATGCATCAAAAATTAAGTTTAAATGTATTCTCATGAAAATTGTTTTAAAAGAGATGAGACAAAAGATATTTTCTGTTGATATATATATATATATATATATATATATATATATATATATATATATATATATATATATATATATATATATATATATATATATATTCTGTAGTATAAGCCTTAAATGAGTTAATTTCAAATATTGGTCTTATTTTTTTTTATGCTGAAGAAAAATATTAAGTTCTCTGCAGTTTTTAAGAGCTTTTCGTTAAATCTATGATCAAGAACTCAATGATACGTTCCCCAAAGTAACAAAGAAAGAAGGAAAAGCAGTTGTGAAAACGCATTTACAACTTATATAACCTTAAAAGGATATTTCCTGAAATCTCTCTAGACAAGCATTTATTTTAACGATTGTTTTTCAATTGTTATTAGACCTTAATGTTGTTCACTCAAAGTTGCAGAATTTAGCCTCGTAGCTGTGCGTAGCTATTTAATATTTAACTCGGAAAGAATCTGAATAATTTAAATGAAGCAGTACAATTTTCTAAAAACTTCTTGATTTCCGATTTCAAGCAATCTACTTTTACCAAAAACGTATATTTCTGAATATGAGAGCACTAGAAAAAGTTGCGAATTGTTATCACTCTGTTTGTATACTGTACTTCGCACAATATATTATTTATTTTCCAATTTGCATCGTGGTTTCTTCTGAATTAAATGCCTGTACTTTCTGCTCTTTTCCATGTTGATCATAAAGATTTAGGATTTTACTGTATGTAACAGATGTAATTAATATATTTAATTTTCAAGATATTTTGGCATGTTTATAAAAGTAAAAAAGCGGAAAATGTTAATACGTTTTTTTTATATATATAAATGGGAGAAAACCTCTCATTTTATTATTTAAAATAAAATTTTATTGAAAAATATGTCACGTTAGTTTTTTACTATCAATAAGTTTCATGCTGAAATACAAAAAATTGCATCCTTTATATAACTTCAAAATTAATATAAATACTCTAATAACTTTATTTGCTATTGTAAAATGATTTCTTCATATGTTTTTTTAAACGAAACAATTTCTTTTATAAAAAGCACAAATCCCGTGTTCCATTAAATGCTTCGGTTTTGATGGTATATTGTAAATAATATAAATATGTAATACCTTATATAAATTTTTGTTTTTACTTTTTAGACATTTATCCTCAGTTCATGGCACTGCTATCTACATTAGAAACTTGTACAAATATATACTATGAAGAGTAAGTTCCACTTTCCCAAATGGATTTAAAGGAAATGCAAGCAAAAATTAGGGCATTTTTTATTCAATTCATATTACATTTGGGTGAGACTTGCTATTTCTTTGCACGTGATCTCGTTATGAAATTCCAGCCTTTTTCTCTCTTATATTCGTAGCATATGAGATATAAGTGTAGAAAGGATGAAGCATTTCTTCTTAATTGATGAATAAAACGTTATATTGTATTGTTTCATATTACTGAACAATAATTTTCCCTGTCCTTTTTAGTAGTTGTTACATAAGCGCCAATATTTTGCTTGCATTTTTTTTATTATTATTAAATAGAATATAGATAGCGTTCCATTCATTTTAATTCCTAAATCGATTGCCAATTTAAGCTTTATAATGTTTGTAAGGCGCTTCAGACTTCCGTTTTCCGATTGCAAACATGAAGTTGCGCAATTTTAAGAAAGCTATGTGTTTATATATATAAATTTACAAATCAGGAAACGCAAAGTTTCTGCAAAACCTGATAGATTGTGCACTACAAAAAGGAGTGCAATCAAGTATAATGCAGCTTTCAAGAAGAATGCAAGAAATGGAATATACACTTGGGATTTAATACAGGAAAGACAAGGAGAGTCTTCTCGCTTAGTCATTTGCTTTTGGATCCTCAAGAGATTTGGAATAAACCGAATTGGCTTCTTTCCTTCCCTTTTTCTTTTCATATTTATCATTACTTCTGCTGCTCACAATCCACCAAGTGTTTGTACGAGTTTCAAAAACATGCTATAAAATTAAATTCTATTTTAAGAAATACTTTTACTATTACAAAAAAATAAGATTAAAAGCAGTTTTCTTTCTTTTTTTAGCATAGTTTGAAGTCGGATGTATTTTGTTTAAAAGAAATTCTGAAGAGTAACAAATAAAAGAAAAAAATGTTTCTTTCAACGATCAAGTGCAAATTTTAAAAAATGCATGTTGTTGTGGTAAACTAATTTTGGATATTGATTTGGTAGAAATTGGAAGTTTTTCATGCGCAAACATTTGCTGTTTTAAGAGTTTTAAACAAATTGCTGTGGAAATCATAAATAATAATAATAATAATAATAATTTTTATAATTCCTGTTTTGTAAAAAATTTTAATATTACTGCGAACTTCAATTTTGTGCACACTTGTTCGCAAGAAAAATACAGAATATATGTTTCACATTAAATGAGAAATTAAGAAAAATGTAGAATTAATATAATTTTATTTTTGTTTAGATTTTGAGAAAATAAATGATAACTCAATAAAAAGGGGAAGTTATTTCCAAATACTTTTATATGTTGGAAGAATTGAGCGGAGCTTTAGATAAATTAAATGAGTTGTAAGCAAACATAGATAAAACCACCTAAATGGAATTTTTGTGTTAGCAAATAATTCTTCCAAAATTGTGAAGGAATTTAAATTATAATATGAATAGCTCTATTATTCTTTTAAATATAAAGATAAATTTATTCAGATATCTGGATTAATGCGAAAGACATTTTAATATAATGGAAAAGTCGCTTTACTGGAAAACATGTATTAAATTTTTATAGGGCTAGATTATGAATTTTCTTCAAATAGAGGTTGGAAAAATATGTTCCAAAAAGAGATTGCAAAAAATATGCACTTGTTTTCCAATTATTACATTATTTGTGATATTATGTTTAAAGTAAAATAAGATACATATCTCATTTATTGGAGGATGAGAATAGATATTTTTTGAGAAAAAGCTTTCTCCTTCCACACATTAGTAGTAAAAGGTTTTGGACATAGAATGTTTTTCTTAAGGATAACGTGGATTATGATCAATTACACTTAAAAGCTGAACTATCACAAAAAGCAATTACCTTTAAGCCCAGGAAATAACAGTCTTTGAACTAAACGAATGAAATTTCCCTCTTAAATAATTCTCAAATATCGAAGATGTTATGACAGCAGTGAGAGAATTTCTAAGAATTCCTTTTAACAATAAATATAGTGTTTAGTTCCTCAAAATTTTAATTCACTCTCGGAGAAAGTTTCTTATGTAGCAACTGTTTTCTGAGTTCTTTATTTCAAAAATTACAAAAACTATTGATTGATAGGAATAATTGAATATTTTTCTTATTATATATAGCTAGCGTTTCATATATCTAGTAAATATCATTACGATTCTAAAAATGTGCTATATTAAATATTAGGAACTATTATTTAGTAAACTGAAAGTCTCGATTAAATTCTTCAGAGAAAAAAAAACATACTAAAGGTTTGCAGCTCAAAATTTTAAAGTCTCTGTATTTTCAATGACAAAGTAATTGTCTGCAAGAAATTCTGAAGAGTACTTAAATATACAATGAAAATATAGCTATTTTATTCCCATATAGAAAGAATTCAAATAATTCATCTTAGTAAAAATTTTCTGAAATGAATAAAATTTATTCATACATTGTAAAGAAATTAGCTTTCATTGAGTTACATACACATTATTTTGTTAACACAAACGATAGTACTTATAAAATAATCATTAACTTTCACACAGTTTTCTATACATAGTTAAATTTTAAAAAAAAAGGGTTTCTTTCCTAATTACAGAACAATGAAATATAATTTATCCTGCATGTTATACCGGTGTCCAGTTCCCAATAGCTTAATTCCCTAATGGACAACATATCATAAGCATTATTGTTTATTTATTTCTATAGACTGATCCTTTTAAAAACTGGAGGAAAAATTATTGAAAGCAATAATACACGACTGTTTCGCAGTAGATTTTAAAACCTGTCACTGACCGAAAAATAATTTTCATCGAAAACTAGCAACTGATATTGAGTTAATTAAAATTCATAATTGGCATATTAAGAACAATATTGTAATATGGTTGGAAGAACATGTCAGGCAGAAAACTGGATATTTTGGGCAGGGAATTAGATTAATTTTGAAATAAACTGAAAAAGGAAAGAATAAGTAATTATATAATATCAATTAATCCTATTCAATCATTACTTCCATGTTTTCCATGTTGAGTTATTGTTTAGATCGTAAGCAATGAACATTTCGAATGTAACCTTTATAAGACATTCAATACTATGTTATCTTTTAAGTTATGCGATTCCTTGCTAAGTCTAATTATTGATAAATATTCAAATTTGAATTTCTATATCGTACACAAACCATGCAAAAATGTGTTTAAAAATTTCTGAAGGTGAACTATTTCATGTTTTTTATAACTAAAACATTGATTACATCGCAATAGGATTAGGCAATTTTTTACGTAATTTTCTTCTTTGTATAAAAATGGTAGCGAAATCATGAGACATTTCATAACTGCATCTCATTTGTAATTTGAACCATTTAATGTCATATCTATAGTAATAATTTTTGTTATTGTAGCAGCAAAGTATTAAAGGATTATAAAACTAAATATTATAACATTTTAGGATAAATTTCCTGTTACAACGAAGTTTCTCAGTTTATTCGGCTGCAAAAACAGATACTTTAAAAAAAAAGAAATATATTTTATTAATTTAAAATTCGAATAGTTTTTGCATTATTATCCATCACTTTAATAATAATTTTCTTCGTTCAATTAAAGAAAACCAATTACCTACATTTACATTTTACATTTATCTGTCTAGACATCCCTTCTCCCCAAATAAAAGAAATCAATATATATGTGTGTGTTACCATCAATTATTTTTCCTCTTCAAAATGAGGGAACTATATTTAATAAAATTATCTAGAAGCTGCAATATTCATGATAAACAACTTGATAACTGATGATAAACATGAAACAGCGATACTAAACTTGTTTACCACTTTCTTGCTCCTAAGCAGACTTCTAAAATATCTACCCTGATCATATGTCTGGTGTATAGTGTATTAAAAATTATTCGGAAAATTTGAAATTTGAGAATATTAAGGGACTATACTGGAAACCTATGGAAATTATTAGACAAAAGAAACATTTTATATGGAGAGCAATCTCTTTTGCTGAAACATTCTCTAGATTAAATATTCAGTTATATTTATTTACAATTAATGTGTAAAATTTAAATCAACTTATCAAATGGAAGGCAGTTTTTCAATTATTTTCACAATTTATTATTTATTTCAGAATTTCTCAAGCATTCTTGTTCTTAAATTTCTTCTGACTCTTGTTTGATTATTATAAGCAGTTTTATATCAATTATTAGCAAAAGTGTTATCAGTTTAATTCATGTTTACATTCTTTTAAAATGTCGATAAAATACTTTGCTGAAATTATTCAAATCTACTTCAATTTAAATATATTTTTCGCAGAATTTACCTCATTCATAAAAATGTTTTTCGAACACATTTATATAAACAGCAAGCAATGAGATTTTAGACAGATTTCTAATTCGAAACTGTTTATTGCGAACACACCTTCATGAAAATTTTAACATAGTTTCTTTGAACTTGGTCTAAAGAATCGAAAATCATACACAGTGCGAGTGTTTGAATTCGATACAAACTTTTTACTCGTATTGTCTATTAAAGAAGGCAGCGAAAGAAATTCTGACTGAAAATCAAAACAATAAAAAAGATTCTTCTGAAGACTTCAACCAGAGAAGTATATGTTGAGAAGAAGGTAACAAATTTCGGTCGAATTCATAGAGTAAATCGAGCTTTGTTTCCTATAATACTCTTAGTAGTGAAGATGGATAATTTAAATACAATTAAAGTATATATATGTATGGAAGATGAACTGTTTTCGAAATGAAGAAGTCATCGAATTCATAACCGAGAATCAATGGGAAACTGTTATTTTCAACGACTATTTTTTTATGGTAAATCAAAAATCATCTCGTGTGTAAATTGTTAGGTGATATTGAATACTCTTTTATTGTTAGGCAATACCATGCGCTTTTTTATTGTCACATAAAATTCAAGTGGCATTCAGTCCAGGGATTCTCACCAGAATTGTACATTAAGTAAACTTTTCCAATATTTTGAGCGATTTCTCTAGCTTCATATAGAAATTATTCAATTTATTGACGAACTTGAGGGTCGATATGAAAGAACCTATATATTTTCGTATTATTTTTAGTTTCTTAACTCTTTCTGAATTTCATATCAAAAATCCAAATTTCCTTTGTGTCAGTCATCTTAAAAATGCTATTTCTTTGAAGGATTTTATCAGTTGAAATTTCATACTATCATTTCCATCTAAATATTCAACCACATTAATTTTCTATGAAATTCATTTAAAAATTACAAAATAATATATTCTTGTATGTTTGAGATAATATTATATTCAAAATCAATTGCTCATTTTAAGATTATTGAACATCTTTGTATAAATTAGTATTGTTACATGTCAGTAAATATAGGCCTACTTTTAGTCAAATGACATTTATTGTTGCAAAATAAATGTTTCTTACTAAAGCAGAAATAACTTCTCAATAAATAAGGGTTCGAAACGATGCTACATTTCTAATATTATATTCATAATATCTTGGGAAATCTTTTCATTCAATATTTAAATTTTTTAAGCCTTCAATTTAGAGGAGGATTTTTTTTTAACATTTTAAGAGATATTGTCATTAAGCATTTCAGTTTCATTGCGTTATCTCATAATTCAGCTTAATGAATCTCTATAGATAAAAGAAAAAAAAATAAAGAGAAAGCAAATTTGCAACTCCGTTTTTTTTTTTTTTTTTTTACTATTTCGAAATGATTTCTTATTTATGATAAAACTCTTTTATTGTCATTGAAAGAATGAATCATTTTGTTGGAATAATTCTTTCTCAACATATGATGTTTTAATAAATATTGACCGAAACTGAATTTAAGGCATGAAAATGTAATTAAAGAAATTCGTCCATTATAACTGGAAAATTATAAATACATCGTTACATCTAACATCTAACGATCTTTCACGATGGTTTGGACTATCGGGAAGCTTGTAAGTTATGTTCAAACTTTTCAAAAAATGTTGCCTGAATTTTAATTAACTAGAGGAAAGCACAAAAAGAAAACATCTGTTTGGAAATAAAGAACTACTTTTAAAAGTTTTCAGTTTTCGAAATAGTATATTTTATAACTTATAAAATAGCACTCATTGAAATAAAAGTATTTCACAAATCGGTGTTTCAGTTATTTTACATAATTCACAATATTATATAATTCACAATGCATCTGACAACTTGTTTGATAATCCAAATCCTTGCTTTATTTCATTAAAACTTTCTTCATAGAATATTATAAATTTTATTTGTTCCTTTACTTTCGACTGAAATATGTTCCTCTTTAAAATATATTTTCTCTATATTTTTATAGTTTTTTAAAGCTGTATCGAAACTCTTTACCAAAAGTGCAATTGTCATATCTTGTGTTGATCTTTATAATAGTGATTTGTTCGATCATCTTTATGAATTCATCGACTAACATCTCTTTGTTTTTTGAGTCGAACACTTCATTGACATTATTACAATCAACTTTGTATTCTACCATTCAAATTTCATTGCCAGAAATGGTCGATCCTTTACAAGTTTATTAAGAGATGCTTTATTTGTTTCAGTATATATTCCCAGCTAGCCTTGGAAACAGATACGACAAAATTTCTCTTGTTTTCATTTAAGAATTAAGTATTTGTATCTCTTTTAAAAATAGAAAAATATTAGAAGCGAGGGGGGAATTCTGGAATCACGTTATTTTGTGCTAGCCTAAGTCGAGGTATTAATGAAAATTAAATTTGCATTAATTAAACAGATATTTTATAAGAATAAATTTAATTATCAGTATTTCTTCTTTAATATTTTATTTTCTACTGTATGATTTTTATAGAAAGATGTTAATGGCATTTTACATAATGTTTTATTCCTAGTAATTCGAAGGAATAAACAGCAATAAAAACATATTGTCATAAATGCCATCAGTTTCTTAATCTTACGAAGTTTATATTACTTTTTAAAATCAAAGATGGGCTATAGCGGTTATGTTTAAGAAAAAAATGCGAAACTACAAAATTTTATCACGAGGCTTTATATATAAAGAAGAAATAATACTTTTCCAGGTGTTTAGCATTAAAGATAGAATACTGACATCAATCATTTTGACTGTGTGCAGACGAGCAATCTTCTTTCTGATATTAAGAATATAGTATTCCTTTTCAAACTCATATGATCCGAAGGCTTTTTCTTTTGATAGGAAAAGTTTTCTTCCCTGAGATCAATTCTTTTTCTTCAGAGAAACTTATCATTAAAGTTTTTTAAAAATTAAAATTTCAGATTAAAGTATTGTTTCTTTATATCGTAATCATATCTTAAATAATGAGGTGACGGAGATAAAAAAAAATCTCTTAACAAACCTTAAATACAATGGTTTTCTCTGAATATGTTGCAATATGTAAATTTATCGAAATAAAAACAAGACAAATTTTTAATTTCTTCAGTATAACCTTTTTCATCAACCACTCTCAGAAATATAAATAACTATTCGAAAAAATACAAAATATTTCTAAAAACGCACTTGTATTTTCGTTTTTTACTAAAATATACATGAAGTTATGTAAAATGAAATAAAGTAACATAAAATTATAACAAAAATGATAATATTAAGATAAAACTTCATGATCAAATTATGACATTTATAGGTTCGGTATTTTTTGTCAGAAGTGTGACGGTCTGTTATATTAAATTTTTCCATTACAAAGAAAAGTGAAGCAGAAGCACATTACTTACTATTAGACATTTATGGTGAACGTGTTTCCTGCAATCCAACATGCATGATTGCGGCGATTTAAAAATGATAATTTCAGTACAAATCAGCATGGTAAACTACCAAAATATTTCAAGTTCAGATTTGAAAGCGTTTCTTCGTGGCACTATGAATGGTGAATGATACAAACAACAGATGATAAATTTTAACAGAGCCTCGAACTTGAAACGACCAGAATATGGCGAATGATATGACAAAGTTGTTTTCTGACAAGTCAATTTTCACCCATATGTTGTAAAAAAAGTGAACGAAAATTCAGAATCACTTTGTTGAGAAGTGTTTCCCCTCTCGCCGTATTTACCAGATATTATTCCTTCAGATTGCTTTTCGTCGTTCCATGCGGAGTACTCTTTCTGTAGAGATGTTCAATTCCCCATACAGATATCAAAAACGTCTAAGCAAATATATTTCTGAGCAGACTTCTTTTGCTACCCAAAAGAAGGAAAATATTGCATTTTTAAGGGAAAATATTTTAAATAAATCAATGTTTACTTTCTTTATGAAAAAATCTGCATGTTTTAAATGAAAAAAGGATATAGTCATATTTTTATTTTCGATATAATTATCTTAAATATAGTTACGAATCTTTAATATTGCTTCCCCAAGTAATTAGTTTTATGATAAAGAAAAGGGTCTTATATATACTTTAATTGCTACTGAGCGGAGGTCAAGTCAATGACCCACATCTGTTGATGCTCATTTGGTGACTTGTGAACGATTTTGCTGACAAAAACGAAAGTCCTGAATTTACTGGCCTTTTGTCAATATATCGAATAGGAAGGGATTTACGATATCTTTCTAATAACTTCATTACTCTGTCACGGATATTACAAAAACGGATTTTTTATTCTCCATTAGTTACAGTCACTTTTTGGAATGTTAATTTCAGCGAGTACTCCCTGAGCGATTTGCGTTCTTGCAAATGTTTAATCGTCATTTTCTACCTGCGTGTTGTTATTTACTGTTTTAATTGTTTTTTGCACGTTCGACTGTGTTTTCGTGTGTTTTGGGGGAATAAAGCAAGTTATTTGCTACAGAGCTTGTGCGACTTTTCACCGTACACCCAGAGGACTGAGTTTAATTAACATTATCGAAACATGGAAAGCTGCAATTGTTTAATTTTTTAATCGACATGCGGGAATCAGATATGTGAAATATCAGGGAATTTTATGTTTCAATTGCCTGTAGTTACTCTTCATAATATAAAGAATAGGAGAAGAAAAAACATTTTATTTCTTTTCCAATTTTTATTTAGCATTCATATTTGAAAGGGAAACTAACTTAATTTTTAATAACTAACCTAATTTAATTTTCTTTACAATAGAGAAATACAGCAGTACATTGCTCTGACTAATTTATTCATTTTCTTCCTGTCTATGTCATGCTTTTATATAACACCGTAAACAATTTGCTTGCCGGTTTTTGTGGCTATTGATAAATCAGCAGCCCTTACGAATATTAATATATAAATAAAAACAGCTGAGTTAAAAATTCTAAGGAAGAGGATTCGAGTATATAAGAACTTTATAAAATATTACATACATCTGGAGTTAACAAGTAGTAGACGTACTATTGATTTTTTTTTATAATTAAGATTCAAACAGAAGAAGTCAAAGCTTTCCTCGATTAAAACTAGTAACTTCACAGGAACGACAGTCATGTTGTTTCCATTTTTTTTTCTTTAAAAATTTTTCATCAGAAACCTGATCAATTTTACTGAAAACAAGTCTTTATAATAGGCACACTTTCAAATTTTTCTTTTAAATAAGAATGTTCAGAATACAACTTAATTACAATTATTTAGTAATTCATGGAATCTGAATTGTTGAAATTGTACTGTGAAAATTTATTCTTGAAAAGGAAAAATATTTAAATTTTCGAGAAATATAATACTCCTGCTATAGTAGCCATCGAATATTCAATGGAATGAAATTGGAATAAAAAGAGTTTCGAAGAGTTTTCAGCTCAGTGTTTATTCTTCTAGCTCTTTCAAAAATCGTAAAATTAATGCAAGTTTAAAAGTTGGGGAAAATCAGCCATTGGGAAAAGTTTCTTCTTCACCACATATGGATTTCATTTATATTTAAATAATCAACATGTTCTATTTTGTCTTCATTTATATTATTCATAAATAATATTATTCTAAAAAACACAATATGCAAATAATATTATACAATTACTTTTTAAAACCATGATTCGAGAAAATTTAAGAAATGGCATTCCTTAATCAACATTCACCTGTATAAAAAAAGAGCCTAAGATTTTTTTTTTCATTCTTCCACACTAGAATACAGATTTTTCGCAGAGCAAGTAGACATAGTTTTGCTAACGAAAGCGTTTCCTTCACATAATGAAGCTACATTCTTTTCGCTCCGGGAACTTAATAAAAGAAACAAGACAAAATGAAGCACTTTTATCTGATTCGCGTACTTCCGGCTAAATGAATTTCTGAGGAATGTATTAGAAATACTGAGTGATGTGTTTGTTTTGTATTCTCAGCTCATAAAAAAAGGTTGATGCACTTCATAGAGCTAATCAAGACTCGAGGATTTATATGAGTAACTCAAACCAATACTTCAAAATAAAAAAAAAGTGTTTGTAAATGATTATGAATAAAAATTACTTAGTAATAAAAATTGCTTGGTAATAATTTATTTTGTATGAAGTTTTCATATAAAACTAAATGAAATAATAGTAAAAACTAGTCTTAGAAAATGAAGTATAATGAATGCATTTGAAAGCACATATTTAGTATTACTGTAAATTCTCTCAAAAGTGAAGGACTATATTATACAATCATTATACTTCATTTCTTTGAATAAAAACAATAAATATTTTACTCTATATTTCTTATTCCTTATTCCTCTGTATTCCTTATTATTATTCCTCTGTATTCCTTATTCTTATTCCTCTGCATTCTATATTTTTAAAAAAGGTATTTAAATACCCTACATTGACAACATAAAATAAATTATTATTATGTTAACAGAAAAAAAAAAGGATTAAAGGCGTACTTGTTCAACTTCTGAATGGATTAACTACTAAACTGTATGAGAAAAGTTTCAAAGAGTGTCAATGAAACGACAATCTGAAAGCATTCTTTTTTTAAATAATCTGAAAATTATTTTTATTCAGACATTTTTTTAGACATATGTGCGTTATTATTTAGTTGAGACAACACAAATCAAATTTTCATTCATTTCCAGATTACACAGGAAAAATTCAGTCATTTTCTCATGAACAAGAAATGTAAGGTTTAAGCAAATACCTGGGTAAATTTAGTTAAATAATTCTACCCCTCTAACCTATATCGTGAAAATATAGAACCTAATGAAACATGTAAGCCTGCATTTGGGGAAAAACGTTTTGAAGCAAAATTTAGTGCTGCAAAATCTAATACATTTTTTTTCAACGTAGTTTCAGGGATTCAGATGAAGTTAATTAATTAATTGACCACTCCTTTCTTTGAGCCTTTTAATTAAGATAGTATACATCAGGAGCTTCGTGAGATCAAGAGATATGGTCCATCTTAATGAATTAATTATTAATAGGGTAGACAGAAATCCTTATACATTCCTCACAGATTTCATTTCATTCATAGCAACTATTGAACGAACACAATTAAACGCAATAGCTTAAAGATGTTATGATCCATATCATCAGTAGATAATTGTAAACGTTGATTGTAAACGTATGACTTTTTCTTCCTTTTCTGTAGATTGCAACTAGGCAATAATTACTCTCTTGAATGAAGATGGATTAATTTCCTGTATATGCTTTGTTCAATCGACATATTCTTTATTATGGTTTAATAAAGCATTATTTATGCCCATTTTAAGGGAACTGAGACATAATAGACTAAGAAAATTGTCAAAATTTCAGTTGTAATTAACGGGGATATTTTTCTCGTGTAAAATTTAATATCCGATGGAAAATTTGAACAAATGACTTATTTTAATTATAAAACAATAAAAAGAATATTTATTTCTTAAAGTATTTGCTTTTAATAGTAAATCAAATATGCGTTACGAGGCGATATTTTTTAGGTTCATAACAACAAATTAGTAGATTCAGAAAAAATAATTCTGACTAAAATCACTCAAAAATTAATATAATACATGAGCTTAAGTTTAATAATTACAGTGGATTTTTTTAAATACTAATAAAAAAAAATTCAAAAAAATAATTAATACCGTGTATCTTTAAAGATTATATGATATTTTGCACGATAAATATCCTCTCAAGATTAATACTATTGCTCAGGAAAAATAAGAACATGTTTAGCAAAAGAAAGAACAAAATAAAATGAGAACATGTTTTCTTTACATCACAAGAGCTCCAGTTAGATTCAATGTTAAAGGATAATTTCTAAATTATCGAATTATACGTTTTTGTATAATGCATTCTATTTTATTAGATTAAAATTGAAAAATTAATGTTTTAAAGCTACGAATGTTTCCAGTTCCTTTAAAAGTAAACTGAATCTTGTTTGATACAAACAGCGTTCTTTTAGATATTAAGTCTTATTTATTAAATTGACTATGACTTAATATTAGCTGTATAAAAATTACAAAATTCTGTATTAAACATTTAAACACAAACTGCCAAAATGCTGCTGTCTCACAAAATTTAATGACATTTCTCACTGAGAGAGTAAACAAGAATTTAATTTTTAAGAGGTGACATAAACCCACTATTATTTCCCCTTGAAATTCTTAACTTTTTCTTTTGCCACTTTCTACTTTTTAAATCTAATAAGATTAAAGGTTAGCTAAGTAAACGATACTAAATTGTATTTTACAGATATTCCTTTATATGTTGCCTCTCCGGAAAATAGAATCACTCTTCTCAGATATCTAGAGGAAATGGAATATTATTTTTTAAGAAGTATGTTATCTTTTAAGAAAAGAGATAACGCTATTATTATTTCTCTTTGTTACAATTAACTTTATTCTTACCACCTCTTTCCACTTTTGAATCAAATATATTTAGTGTTAATTGAATAAACTTTAAAAAATTGCATTTTGCTGATATTTTTTTATTCTTCACCAAAATACTACCTATCCACAAAATGGAGTGACACTTCTCAGAGTACTAAAGGAAATGGGATGTTATCTTTTAAGAGGTGACATAACTTCCTTCTAATCTTTCCATGATGCATTTAAATGACACCCAGTTGGGCGGAATTCCTGTGTGCTACCAGCTGATACAAATTTAAATTTATTATTTCCAAAGCGACTTGTGAATGAAACTGGAATATTATGTAAACTTTTGCTGTATGTATTTTGTTTTGACGATAATCACCTGTGTCTGGGAAAGAAAATAGAAATTCTAAAAGTATATTTTAATGTCTCTTTCACTCTTCGAATGGATTTCAGTATTTTACTATTCAATTAGTTGAAAATAATACATTACAACTGAAAGCAATATATGTATTGTTCACATCTGGGTGATGTTGTGTGGAAAAAATAAAACTGTCATATGCATGATTTGTAGTCGTGATCTAGTTATACATTAAAAATTTGGCAATAATTTCCAATAGCAATATGTGTAAATTGAAAAACAATGAATAAAATACTCAAGCTTGTTTTCTCCTTTTTATAATTTTTATGTCCTTTCAGCGTGTTTTATAAACATTAAAATTTATAAGGGAGCATCTATGAATGGTATAAAGAGACATTTTTTTAATTCAAAGAGGAAAACTGCGAAGGTCATCCGTTTTTCTACTGCATCAGCAGCGAAACTCGGCCTTTTTTTATGGTTAAAAGATAAATTTATGATTTCAGAGAAGAGAAATTATTTCCGTAAAATTTATAAATTCATCCTTCAGATATATTTTTTAAAAGTTCTGTTTTGTATTGCCATTAATCTTTTGATAAATTAATGGTTCATATGCTTCCCTCAAATCCCCGATCTTTCCTTCTCAAGAATTGCTTCCGTTAACTTCATTAAAACATGGCATGTGGAATGGCAGCTTCAGGAATTCATATTTAATATTAAAATCATTATTTTTCTATACGGCATATTCAACTCAAAGTCTTATAAATATCTGCTAGGTATGGGTGATCTGTTAGAATTGATTCCTTTAATTTTGAAGCAAAATATTGCTAATAATTGTCAAAATTTTTCCGCCTTGGAGAAGTGAGAATTATTTGATTTTGATATTCATTAATTAATATATAATTAATTTTCTAGCTACAAAATCGAATTTTCGCGATGAGTGAATTCTTTAGATAACAGAATGCCTAGAATCGATGCTATTAATGTTACTGTACAAAATAATTTTGACCTCTAAAAAAGTAAATTTGTGGAATAAAAACAATTTGTCAGAGAATTTTTAAAAAGATCATGTAAGTAAAATAATAAACACAAAATTAAATGTGTATCGATGCTTTATTTTAAAGATTAAGGATTTAAACATGCCATTTGTAAAAAGTTTTTACAATTGAAGTTTGCTTATTCAGAAAGTTCTAGATCTATCTCTATGGCTCTGCTGAAATGTCATTTCGCTGGTGTAATACAATTGAGGCGCTCAGTGAAAACCATAAAAAAAAAAGTAATATTTGTGAATGGGTGATCATGTGCCTATATAATGGGCCAATTTTTTCCATATTTATTGTCAAATAAATCAAGAAAAATATTTTGCATTGTTGCTAAAAATAAAATTCGTAAATTCAGAAACCTCTGCAGATGGTTCTAAGATTCTAATGAAAAAAGGGGGGGGGATGATATAATACCATGTGAAGCAAATTGCACGAACAAACAAAAATAAAAATACGTCTGCAGTGACAAATAAATAAAAACATGTATTGTGCATGCTCAGAGAACTATCTATTACGTTTATTCAAGCACTCTATTCTGAAAACTGCACTATCTACTGAACAGTGTAAAATGTCCTATGGAGCTGAGAGAATGTGAAGCATAATATTGCCTTTCCAATCAGAAATCGTCTCACATCTAAGTTTCGATTACAGTCTGTCAAAAATTCTTCAGCCAGAAATCACATGGTGTAAGTAAGATAAAATCAACGTGGTTGCCATTTTGATGGCAAATAATGGCTTACTCATAATCGACGAGTAACTATAACGTGAAATGGCTTTTCAACTCTTGAACGATTTATGGGATATGTTGAAAGCATCTTGTATAAAAACGATGTTTTGAAAGTGGCCTAGCCGTTGCAATTCTTAAACAAAACTTTTGACAACATATTGCTGCAACTGATTTCTCTCAAAAATACCTTTATCATAAATTAGAGGTAAAACAGCCACATTGCCAGTTTTGATAAATGCAATTGTTTTGCTTAATTGCAGTTGCTGAACAACTTTAGTATTTTCTTTTGCCGAAAACCGAAAGTTGTTTGCATTCACTTGTCCATTTAAATAAACGACATATTTTTAATTTTGTTCTTTGAAGCGTACTACATCACATAACATTATATCCGGTTTATTATATTGTTTGAAGCTGTAGATCCTACTCTAGAAGTTTCTGTATCATCGAATTTAAATTTTAACAACAATGAAAATTGCTCTTTTTGATTTTTTAATAATAATACTGGAAGCATTGCCTTGGCTATTGGCACAACATTACCTATTGAAGAAAAAATACACTTTTTTTCTGTTTTCATAGAACGCATCACTTGCATTATATGATATTGAAATGTTGTTTTATTAGGAGCCATAGAATCAATTCTAGAGACTTCCAAGGTGAACTTTAAATATAATAACTGTAAAAAAAGCATGTCCCCTGAGAAGTGGCCACGATTAATGTAAGTCATAAAATAACTGCGTCTCGAGAAGGTTAAAGCCATTCAAATGATTAAGCAAAAAATGGTGAGAAAATCACATTAATCAACTTCTAATGTGTTTCGTTACCGGTTTCTTGGTTGAATAACTTTTTAACTCAGACGAATTTGATTATTAAGATTTCATTACAGCACATTTCAATTAATTATTTTCTGCAACATGTTAATTTATTAATGATTTTGAAAAATAATTTTTTCCCCCTTTCCTCTTATTTCTGTTCGTTGCAAAAATTGTTATCATTTTACATGCTATCTTTATTAAGATCATTTCATTTTCGGTACTTTGTGTGTTTTTTTATAATGTAAGCATTTTGAAATATGGAAGATGTTTAGATTCAAACATTGCTAAAGATTTAAAATTAGGCCAGAGGAAATAATTTCCTTTCTAATGATTGAAAACCAAAAACTGTAATCAATTTATTCAAAAAAACGTTTCATGTTTAATATTCTCGTAAATAAACAAAGAAGAAGGTAAACCTCAATGAATCATAATGTTCAATATAAAAATTTTAAATCAAAAAAAATTTTAACTGCTTTTTTTGACAAAAAAACTGAACATATTATAGATATTTTTAACATTAGATATGATACAATTAAAGGCATAATAAATTTCAAAATGTGGATCTAATTGTATAATTTTTCAATCATATGAGAAAAGATGATAGAAAAGCTTAATCTCTTTTCTATGTTTCCACTAAAAATTCTAATGACATTTCTCTTTTCAGATAATCTTTTATATATTGTTACGAAATTTCCGGGGTTCGTTTGGATAGTGGGGGTTATATGGTGTGAAGAACGCTCAATCACCAGGCAGCAGTAGAAAATAAAACAACGACGTTTATTTACACGAAGACACACATGACAGCACAAAGACGACAACTATATACAGCACAGAAGACGATTATCTTCAGCCGAGACGTGCAGCATACAACAGTAGCATACAAAACAGCAGCATACAACAGACTCTACTACAGCCAGTAGCACACAGCTTAGTTCAGCACTAGCTTCACTCCGTCGCTGCTCCGCTTATCTCTGGAAGGTCGGTACCGACTACTCTCCCCTAGCAGCTGCAGCCGTCTCCTTTTATAGGTCTCAGGAGGCGGGGCTAGAAGCCTCTCAACCAATCAGGAACGTTCGAGGCGTATCTCGGTTCCTATTGGACGGAACGGGAAAATTCTCGATGTTTCGGGTATAATCTATTTTGGAGCCAAAGTCGCCAAATTCGTTGCCAAGTTGCCAAATGGTCGCCAAATTTGTCGCCAAGCTCCGGAACCTCCGACGCGACACCTGTAATGCGATGACTGTAAAACATTTTTTCCAAGGTGGAACAAACTATGCTGGGAAAACATTACAGATTCGTAACAATATATTAATTCATAGTTATATAATAACGCATAATATACTAATGCACAGTTTTCATTTTACATTTAATAAGCATTTTCACGAGGGAAAAAATTAAACTTTAAGAAGGGAAAAATTTTACTTTAATATCAATTAAATCAGTAAACAATATTATTATTTTTTTTTTTTTTTTTTGGAGATTCGGATATATATGAAGTTTTATTGAAATGATTTTAGAAAAGCCAAAAAAATACGATAAAAAAATCACGAGCTTGCAATAATTATGCATTATAATTGTTGCATTATTCAGCATCCGCTTTTTGGATAATAATGAAAAGTTTATAAGCAAATGTATTTAGTAAAAACTTAATAAATGGATTTTTTTTTCTGATTTCGTACGTTTAAGGATTTTTTTAATCATGAAGAAACATTAAAACTAAAGTAGATAAAAAATATTTTGGACATAAAAAGACTTTGGTTTAAAAAGTTTTTGTCTAAAAATTCAAATTTGGCTAAAAAATATTTTTGGACATACAGTTGATTTGACCATATAAACGCATTGTAATGCAACTCAATTGTGCATTAAACACACGGATTGCACACAAAATGTTATTGCTATATCCTTAATTGGTTTTAAGATTCAAAAATTATATTGAAATTTAAATCGTATTAAAATAAAATCAATCAGAATCTTAAAATTTTAAAATATTCAAGTTTCAGTTGATTAAGGATTGAAAATATAAAATTATGTTAGTCTATAGAATAGGTATTTTAATTCTTTATAATCTTAATTAAAAAGAATGTTACTATTTTCGAAAGCAACTTTGAGTTTTCTATACCATCAATGAATGGATTGGCATTAAAAAATATTGATCCCGCAAGATCGTTATATTTTTGTATGAGAACGAATCTCCAAATACAAACGCAGACGCTGCAGAAAATAGATAAGCAATTTTCATGCAGCAAAAGCAAGTGAGCAGACTTGCAATATTCAAGCTCCTTTATGGTCAAAAAAATCTTAATTATCCAACTGACATAATGAATTCAGAAATATATATATATATATATATATATATATATATATATATATATATATATATATATATATACTATGAAACTATGAAATAACACAAATCAAAGCACAATGATAACAATGCATAAAGAACACCTTTGATGACGTAAGTCTCTTTGCCCGTAAATGTATAAAACTTTTTACATGAGGTGTCATAAGGTCTAGCTACTTTCAGGTGACGGTTTTCCCCACAAGTGTTAGAGACACTGATTTGCATCTGGGCACTTAGGTCGGGGCCTCAAAATTTATTCTACGCACATCGCTGAGAAAGGATTAAATTTTCTACATTGCATCGTAATTCACAGAAAATATTCGCTCATTACTTTTTCTTGAAAAAATAAACAGCAAAAATAAAGTAAGAAAGAAAATAAATTAAAGAAATGTGAATATTGGAAACGAAAGCAGAAATATAAGAAATAAGCATGTGTGTGAATATTAAAAATAATCAGATCTATAAAGAATTTTAAATCTGTGGCATTCACGAAGTTTCTAAGGTAAAAGAAATACGATGTATCCATACAATATGTTCTAAATTAATTGCAATATGATTGGTACCCAGAAGATATGTAGCCAGTATTTCCTTACGTAACAAAACCATGAAATAAAATTGATTAACATATATGTTGTGCCTTTTAATTTATAAGATAATGGTAAAGAAAAAAAAATGATTTTAAATATTGTTGTTTTTATTGTTACAATGTTCCTCACGTCTATTACAACTTGTTCCATATCCGGAACGATTATGTTAAGTCATAAGTTTGGGAAAAATATTTCTGATGCTAAAATCAACAAAATTATTGAATGTTTTTTATGCATATTGCGAAGGTTTAGTTACGATATAAAACAAAGCAATTACAAATAAGGAATCGCAAATGAGTTAAAAATTATAAAGAATCCTCCACAAATTATTACACTTGCGTTTTCATGCTAAATGAAAAAAAAAAAAAAACTTGCATGTATACACATTTTTTACACGCCTAAAAATTGTGTACGCAAGAATGTATTCATATCACACGCGCAAAAAATATATCGAAGCAAGAATATATTCATACTACAAAATACTTTCATATAATACTATATTTTCATATAATAGTTTGTTCGACTTCGCCGAATTTGCTAAAAAATAAGGATTAAAATTATATATCTATCAGTAGTTTGATTTAAATAAAATTATTCAATCTGGGGAATAAATATAACATATGTTATTTCATCGGAATGAAAAAGAAATGTCTTTCTATTTGAAATAGAACAAAGGAATTTGAAATCATGTAAAATATCGCAGAAATTAAATTTCTTTCTTCCTTTTCAAAGAAACGAATTTAAAAGTGAAGCTGTTTTTGCGAAGTAAAAGTGTAAAAGATGTTTTTATTTTAATGGATTGTCTCTTTTTCCTGAAATTCGATATTACTGTTAAGATTCAGTTATTTAAAGTATAATGAATACGTTTCAGAAGAATGTCAAGAATGAAATTTTGTGTTTGTTGACTATATCATAAAAATAATTCCAAAGGTCTAAGTCGCGTCCTTTTTACATGCAAAAAGAGAATTTAAACTCTTCAACATTGAACATTTTGACTAGAAGCTGAAATTCAGAGTAAAAAAATAATATTTCATTATTTCACAAACAACACCTAAGCGTTATTTTTTACTTCAGAAATGCATTCAGATTCAACAGTCGGATTCAAACCAAGATGAAAACCAGAAACTACAGGGACTGAATTGCTCATGTAGTAGTTTTTTTTTATGTTTTAATTATATTTTTATTCCATTTCTTCACTTTGATAAGTTTTCTATTATTTTTATTCAGAGATATGGACAATATAACTACAGTGAGTCATATAAGATTCATTCTAAAACTTATATGGTTGTCCTCTAAAATCAAAATACAATATTCCTCATGGGGATAAGGGAATCTTCATATCGCAATCTTCATTTTGAGAAACATTTTGGAATAATATGTAACTTTTAATACTAAGTATTGAATAAGATGATTTTCCTGCCTTCTCTTCGCCAAATGATGTTCACAAGTCGCATATTCCCACTCTTCATATTCCTGCACCTAATTACTAAATTAATGACTTTTCATGTGGTTGGCAAAACATATGGGGAGTCTCTTTTTTTTTTTTTTTTTTTTTGCATTCAATAAAACGTAACAGCTACGGCATGAAAACTTACAGAAAAAGGGAAGAAAGAATAGTAAATAAAGTTAGTTCATACTTATAAATATTTAAACGATTTTAAATATATTTCATGTAGATTTTTTTAATTATACCTTACTGAAAATAAGCTGAAACTGGACGATTCTTTATGCCGAAGAACTGGATGGGAACGAAAATGAAATTCAAATCCTCCATAAGTATTTGTATATTTATATATTGGGTTTTATTTAAATATCTCCCGCTTGAAAACGTTCAGTAACGTTTCCTTCCATAAAACATCCCTGCTTTGTAAGAAGCTTTGAAACTTCAAATTCAATGGTCTTAGAATACTCTTGTGAATTGTTTGTCGGGTTTAGGGGTTGGATGCTATGGAAGTGGAAAAGAAGATTTTGTATGTTGTTGTTGTTATTTCCGGGATAGAGAATTGTTAAGTCACCGGTAAGAAACTGTATCCATTATGATGCATGAATAATCATTTTGAGAAATCTTCTTTCTGGAGAGTGAATTAAAGGCTGCCCTTTTTAAAAAATCTTTCTGGAAGTTTATCTTAGGTTTCCAGTGTGGCAGGTCATACTAAATGATGAGCTCTCTTTCGTTATCTAATGTTGTATCTATTCCTTTAAAGCTACAGAAGTTATTATTGTTTACTCCGGGCCTATAGGAATGGGATAGACACTATTCACGTTCTGGGAATAAAACTGTATTTTCACTAATCGAATTGATAGATCATCGTCTCACTCGAAGTCATATTGAAAGAACCAAACAAAGTGTATTACTTGACCCAATTAATTTTGCCTCTCTTTTAGTAATTTATATTTCAGGAAGGTATAATGATGTATTTAAGAAACAGGACACATAATATCACCAGTATAAGTCAGTGTCTTCCCGGATAGGCTTATCAAATAATTTGATATCAAATAGGTATTGAATTAAATATTTTTAGTATCTTTTGAATTAAATATTTTTAGTATCTTTTGAATTAAATAATTTTAGTATCTTTTGAATTAAATATTTTTAGTATCTTCTGAATTAAATATTTTTAGTATCTTTTGAATTAAATATTTTTAGTATCTTTTGAATTAAATATTTTTAGTATCTTTTGAATTAAATAATTTTAGTATCTTCTGAATTAAATATTTTTAGTATCTTTTGAATTAAATATTTTTAGTATCTTTTGAATTAAATAATTTTAGTATCTTATTGAATTAAATATTTTTAGTATCTTCTGGATTAAATATTTTTAGTATCTTTTGAATTAAATATTTTTAGTATCTTTTGAATTAAATATTTTTAGTATCTTTTGAATTAAATATTTTTAGTATCTTTTGAATTATAAATTGCTTCAAAAGTTTCCTGACTGCTTGGGAAACAAAAACTCTTCTCCGTATCGTCCTTCGTCACCAATAATTGAATTTCCTCACCGTTATATATAGTGCATATTTTATGAGTCTGAATGATTTCAGACGAAAATATTACAGTCGGACAAATAATGGATGAAATATTCAAAAACGTTAAGTGCGTTTACTTTTTTTAGTAACTGTACTGAATTAATTCTTACAACAATTCAATTTCAGAAATATAAAAATTTCATTAAAAATTAATGTAAGATAATCAGCGAGAACAACTAGAATTTTATTTTCTTAAAGTTGTAGCTAACATTTAGAAATTTCAATTTATACAATCTCGATGAAAAGATTCAGGGAAAGTTGCAAGAATTAAATTATTAAACATTAATAATGAATTCAGGGAAAAAGAATGAAGTATTTAAACTAAACACGTTAAATTATTTCAGATTCTTCCATTCTTCCACCCTTATTGAGTACATCATTCAGTTATGGCATTTTAATAGTAAAAAAGGAAACTATAAAAACTTTGTTGTAATATTAAAAAAATATTCATTTAGAGAGCAATTAACGAATAAAACATAAAAGAAGTTGAATTATATCTTTATTTACATGTTTAAATACTTATAAAAACATTAAAAATTCACATATTTCTTAAGAATTAAAAGTTTGAATACGGCGGAAAAGAAATCAGTCAGTAACAATGATATTCAAACTAAAAATAAATATTAATGATTTTTTTTAGTATGAAAGAGCATAATTCCTTACAGGAAACTTTAATCGCTTTAAATGCAATATAAAGGAAAAAGCTCTAGGTAATTTGATTCTCTGTTGTTTCTCTAAAGATACTTCTATATGCCTTAAGCGCATAAGATACCTTTCAAGTTATTATTTTTTTGGTTTTCCTCTTCCTTTATTGGATATTTTTTTTTTGTTTCGAAAGCAAGTTTGCTTTTTATTTTACTTCTAGAGAACCTTTCTCATAAACAATGGAAGTACCTTAAAATCTTTCAATTTTGAAAAATGATTGTCGTAAAACGATTATTTTAAATAGCCGGGTTCAAATGCTTCAAAAAACCGATTATGTTTGAAACCTTTCTATTTTTAGTAGCTTTAAGAGTTACACTATATTTTGGATCAATAGCCCTTTGTGACAGCCATTAAACGTCAAGTACAGAGAAATTATAATTTTTTTCTGTCTTAAAACGTGACACAGCTAATCTTTATTTGTGAATTAAAAATGAATTTTACAAGCAGATTGTTCATATATTTATGATTTTTATCATTAACCTTGATATAAATATTTGATATTTATCAGAAATGCATTTTATTTATGTTAAACGTGTACAATTATTTGTAGAAACTATAGCTTCACCTAGAAGAAATTAAATTCTATTCTATTCCAATAAACAGTATTTCATTCGACAGTTGTACTATACCCATCAAATTCTCGCTTCTGTTCCCCAAAATCATATATTTTTCAACGTGTCTCTTTAAAAGTCCTCTTTATGCCATTCTTGTTTCCTTTTTATTGCATGCTGATTTGTCATCATTCTCTTAGCGTCTGTATTCCGCACCAATTCTCTGTTTTTCGGTGAACTCCGTTCGTTATAAGACGGCGTACTCAGATCATCGGCAGATGGATTTCTACTAAATTCAAAACGAATGGATTTCAATAGTCGGGACACGTTTGCCTTATTAAGAAAAGAATTTAAATACACAAATATACAACAGAAAATTTAAATTAACATTTTTATTTCTTGTTACCAGAAATAATATTTTGCTGATTTGAAATGTTTGCATAATTTCAGAAGAATTTAAACGTTGTTGAAAAGATTGTTAAGAAATAGATTATTTTGGAGAAAAGTCGTCAATGAAATACTTAAATTTTGGCATAAAGATCATATGCACTTTTATCTAAAATGTATTGATTTTCAGAAATCTACTTACCATTTTTTTCATTAACTATATTCTTATTTCATTAGATAAACAATTAATTTAATGTATAAATAATTTAGTTTTTCTTATAATGAAACTGTATTTAGATAATCGTAATTCTCTTTCTCACCCGAAAAAAAAATTAAAAATTTTATTAAGTGACATTATATTTATTTTTTTCTTGAAATGGTTCCATAAATATAAAATATATCTAAAAAAAATTGCATTATTGGCAATCAGTGTTACATGGTTCTGTATCTGAAAGCAGGCTTCCCCATAATAATATAAGCATATAAAATTCCATAAGTGCATAAAAATTTTATAAGTGAAATAAGTGAATAAAAATATTTGAGCTTTGAAATTGTTTCTAAATTCTTTTATGTTATCAGAAGAAAGAAAATCAAGTAAAATATACCTTGAGGATATCTAAAATTATAAGAAAATGTAAATAAGAATATATTTGTAATGAAAATAATGCATTTTAATTATTTAAATAATATTTATACAATTAGTACAGTTTTAAATGATAAGCAATATTTATAAATATTTTAAATCGAATGTTCAGTGGAAATGTCATTTCATGTTTATTCAATGATTTATCTGATTAGGAGGTGTTTGTGTGGTAAAAGCTTTCAAATTAATGATATATTCAAATGCCTGGAATTGATCAAAACATATTTAAATATTTATAAGAGCAAATTTATCTTCCTTTTTAAACAAAACTTCATTAGTCTTAGTAAAGAAATGTTGGCATTTATCACAAATGCTGATAATTTATTAACCTAAAATAAAGGCGCGTGCAACAACGTGTAAACACTTTACATTATAGGAAATGCATTATTAATTATACCATCGTAGCAAATAAAGCTAAGGAATGCATTTCAAGAGAACAGACCCATGCTCTCTTTTAATTCCTAGCTACTGATTCAAAGCAACCAAACGTACGTCTGAGAAAGATTCACGTTTAGGCGTTTCGTCTAATCTAATTTTAAAATCTTAGTTAGAGCAAAGTGCACTGAAAGCGACATTTCTCATCTATTCTTGAGAAATGGCAAATAAAATCCAATGAAATTATAGGGCCATGAAATGTCAGGTATATTATTCAAATAAATGACGTAGCCTTGTTTGAAAAAGTTTAGGGATATTTCTCATTTTATTTTTTTTTATATCTGATAGGGTTGCAATGAAAAGAAACTTACATATTGACTGCTATGAATTAAATATTCGGAAAATAAATTTTCTTGTGGAAACAAAATGGTTTAATTATCATCGTTTGAATTTACGCTCATTCTTCCAATTCACGAGGTATTAGATTACTTTTGTTGAAATGTTTCTTTAAAATTGTATCATTTAAGAAAATGGTTGTAACTATAACTATAACTATTAACTATAACTATAACTATAACTATTAACTATAACTATAACTATTAACTATAACTATAACTATTAACTATAACTATAACTATTAACTATAAATCTAAAAATAAATCTGCTAGAAATTAATCCATTATCTTCATACAAGATAAAAAATAACCTCTAACAAAATATTAATATCAAGGTAAAGAATTGATTCAGGTAAAATAAAGAAATTTTACGCATCTCAGTTACTTTTGAAATGAAAATACATTTACTTACAGTTATTTCTTTTCTTCTCAAATATATATATCATCGTATCTGTTCCACACAAATAAAGATGAAAAAAAATGTAGTTGAAACTTTATAAAAGAAAGATTAAGAGTGTACAATAAGTGTTTCGGACAAATAACAAGTATTTCATTTAAAATCTTTTCAAAGGTCGTTTCAGTCACTTTGAAGCTGGCAGAATGATTCTATTTGGCTCTTTTGTCCAATTTGTCATCTAGGAAACAATTTTTATATGAAAAAAAGAAATTCCAAACAATTACATCCATTTCTATCAGTATATTTCGCTTAATATCTAAATCATTCTAATATGGTAAGATTAATCATTTTCAGTTCAAACTCTACCAAAAAAAGATTAAGTTAAATTTTCAGCGTTTCTAATCTCTTATTAATATAATAGCTCCCTTTAGCAACTAGCTAGTTAATCAGAATTAATAGGCAGAATTTCATTTAAACTTTTATGCGTAAATTGATCCTAATGTCTCCATCAGTAAGGTCAAACATTTCAAATTTTAATAGGCATTTAACTCTTTAGAAGCTTTACGCTGTTATGTTTACTGCATTATATTTCTTGTTGAATTCAAAATTAACCATAAAAATGCAAATATAAAATCATTTCACATAAAAATTGTTTGATTATAACCGAGAATGTTTCACAATTTAAGTAATGTGTCAAAGTACTTTTGTTTACAGATTCTATAAAAAAAAATTATGCCATGCAATAAGAAAGCAAAATTCCAACTCAAAGAGCATTTATTTAATTTCATACATCCAATTATAGTACAAGAAATGGCAGTAATATTTAAAAATGGACAAACTTTTAAAATGATTAATCAGTGCGCATATGTTTTAAGTTAAACCTCATCTGTAATTATTAAATAATAAAAAATATTAAACGAAACGTACTTAATGTGCATAAAATTAATTATTGGTTATCATTAATAAAAAAACACTGGATGTAATATTTCTACCAAGAATGAAAAATGGTATGAATTTGATTTCACTAATGGTATATTGCTGTTAAAGTATGTTTCAAACTTTATTAAAACTATCGAAATTCCTTTACTGAAATTAAATTGATACTAATGCAAAAATACCTTTTGTGCTATAATTTAAGTTATTGCAAAACAATGATAAGATTCCCTTTACATTATAATTAATTAAGTTTCGAATTATTTTTTTTTAATTGTACCCAGGTGCGTATTCCAACATAAGAATACACAAACTTGGTAACTCCATGAAAAGAACTTTGTACTGTAGGATACTCACAAATACACATTACTTTTTATTATTATTAAAGAAGCCAAAATGTTTAATATTTAAATTGGTTTTCCATACTTCATAAATATTTCATTACCAAAACATATTTTTCCAAAATTTACTTTTTAATATAATTTGACTGAATAACATTCGATATTTATATATAACAAACAATAATGCATAGAGGAATTGTAATTTACTGATCTAGAGGATTCTTTGTAATGGTCATATCGATTTATTGCTTTGGCTGCATCATTTGTCATGGTCATATCGATAAATAGTCACAATGATCTGTTGGTCATTTGTTATGCCGATGCAAAGTTTGTTTCTATTCCTTAGATAGGATTTATGTGGAAATAAATTTTTGCCATTATTGATAAATTTTGTGTGCATTTAAGATATAAATCTATTACAAAATTAAAATGTTATTTATTATTGAAACACTGAACGCACATTCCACTTTAATTCACTAAAATATTCCTTGATCATCGTTTAATGCTAAATTTTCTTAATAAAAATTCTATAAATTCTTGGAAAAATATTGTTCTTGCGCATATATTTTATACTAGCCGCCTTTGGCGACCAGCCGGTTCGCCAATCTTAATTCTCGTTAAAATTTTAATAATTAACTATTTTATGTAATACCTACTTTAATAACTTCTTCATTAAAATATTTTAAAACTTCAAATTTCAATTCACTCAGAATATTATAAAGGCCTTCAGTCATAACGTAATCTGTATCTCTCCAATTTCCTGTTAGCTCCCTTAGAATTTAAAGTGGAAAGAATTAATCTGCAATTAATAGAATAATATTTTTTACTGAAACAAAGCTTTTTTTTGTAATATGATTCCTGAAAACAGAGTCACTGAGCGTTTAAACTTTATGGGCACTAAAGAATATCTTTCTTAATTTATGTAATATCTCAAGAATTTGTCAACAAAATATTTTCAGATTCATATTGAGCAGGTATATTAATTAACAATGTTTAATTTTAAATGCATCAAAAACTAAGAAAATAAACACAATCGTTTAAAATAATCGGTCGAAAACAGGTTAAAAAAATTACTGAAAAAACGATGAACTTAAACTAACATAAATACAATTTAATTACAAAAGCATACAACTAACCTAAAAATAATTTAAATCATTCCGTTGAAATGTAAACCATCAGAATACAATGCGCATGCTTGAATTTTCAACGCCAGTTACGGTAATGCAAATGCGTGAATTTTTCTACGCCAGTTGGGGTAACGCTATGCAGATTAGAAATTTTTAATTTCCTTTAATCTGTTTTATTTTAATTCAAAAGTACTTCAGAAGGAATCTGAAAGATCGATTAGTTAACAATGTTTAATTTTAAATGAATAAAACATTTAAAAAAATAAACAGAATCGTTTGAAATAATCGGCCGAAAAATGTTAGTCCTAGCCTCATTGCTGTTGGAAAAAAAAAAACTGAAGCCTTACTTATTTGGCGGTGGGGAAAACGAAAGGATTTTTTTAGCGGGAAAGTTAGTTTTCAATTAATAATTAAAATTCTAATTAAAATTTCAAAAAAAGGGACCCCAGGTGCACATTCCCGACTTCCAAGGTATACACGTACCAAATTTGGTAGCTGTAGGTCAAATGGTCTTTTCTGTAGAGCGCCAACACACACACACACAGAAACATTGAGCTTTATATATAAGTATAGAAGACATGATGAATAAACCATACATCTTCAAGCTCAATATGTTTATTAATATCATAAATAAGTAAATTACATCTTAGTAGGATATTTTTCTTCAGAAAAAAAAAATGCATTTCTCTCGTGACTTTTAAATTGTTTTATAATCTCTTTTTAATTTGATTAAATGCTCACAAAATATACAAGAATAGTATTAAAATTAAATTTGAATTAAATATTTTTTAATGATTCTTTTAAAAAAATTATTTCAAGAATATCTTTGGAATTTTTTAATAAGTCTTTTTATGAATATGATATGATAATTTTATAAATATTAAATAATTATCTTTCAGTACGCTTCTCTTCTTCAATGAAATGTATTTCAAGAAACATTTAATTTGCCCATTTTCAAAATTCAATTTGAAAAAAATTTCGATAGGTAAAATATTTTTACACACTATCAAATTGGAAAAACGAAGAAATAAAATGTTATAAGCTTATAAAAGACCTAAGTTTTATTTCGCCAATAAGTTAAACATCTTGAAACAAAAAAATGCTGCAATATCTGATAGAAGGTACACTCAAAAGAAAGAGCAATCAAGTGTTATGTACCCATAGGAGAATCAAACAAATAGACTCTGCCAGGAAATATAGTATAGGAAAAGCATGGAGTCTTCTAGCTTATTCACTTACCTTCGAATTCTCAAGGGATTTGGAGTAACCAAAAGAGCTTGTTTTCCTCTGCTTTTTTTTTTCATATTTACTTTCACTCTTCTACAGGTTCACCAATTTTATGTACACTTAAGAAGCATCTTCTAACTTCATTGAAGGTGTTTTTTACTATTCTAAAATGAAAGGTTTAAAAGCAGTTTTTCCTTTTCTTGGTGATACTTCGAAATGGGGTGTACTTTATTTTTAAAGAGGCCCAAAGAGTTTAACAATGTAAGATTGGAAAGAAGAGAGCATGAAGAGAGTTTAGAGGGTTAAATTAAATACATATTGCTCTGCATTAAATAATCGTTGACCCTGAACCTGACAAAACTTTAAATTACTTCATGCACATTTTATTGCTTCTTTTTGGAAGTGCACAGCTGATTTTTGTTGAATAAAGAAGAGTGAAACTATTTTCAGTTTCCCAATTAAAAAAAAAATGAATTGCAGGGAATTTCAGTTTTGTTCCAGTTTTTTCTGAATGAAATATGATTCGGCTTTTTCATATTCCATAGAAAATATAAAGAAAATGCATGGCAGTATGAGAATGATTATATCATTCTTTCCATATCGGTTTATGCATTCCTCTTGAAGCATTTGTGAAATTACAAAATTGTTTTCATATATATCTATTTGATAAAACGGAGTCAGATTCTCATTAGAAGGCAAATTTCAACAAACTGACTGAAAATTAATTATATAAATTTCAATATATTGTGTTACAATCTTAAGTTAATTAATATTAATTTCAATAACATAACTTTACCAATATGTACTTGAATGAAAAATATAGCTATTAAAATTTGAACTATTTGTTAAAACTCATTAATAAAATTAAGAATAATGCAGAGGGACAATTTTATACCACAAAAATGCCATTTATCATTACTCAAAAACACAGTACATTTCAAAAGATATTTATCCTTGAAACCAAGCATAATATGTGAAGTTACATTTGAAAAAGAATAGGGAACATTTATTGAAAATATACGATCTTTACCTCTCAGTAATTAAATGAAGTATGGGGAATAAAATAAAGTTTCCAAACGAATGCTTATTTTTTCTGTAAAATCATTGTAATTAATCAGATTTTCTAATGTCTTCCTAAAGGAGAATGTAGATAATGAGCAATAATACCATTAAATACAATCATAATTAGTCCAGGACTTAACGGAATTTAAATTAAACCAATCAAATTTTCTTCTTATACTCTTTTTAATTACTTCGGATTTAATGGCAATAATGAGAACAATTTCTGGTTCTAAATTCTTGTAACTAAGAATTCTGTACTGAATTTCTAAATGAATTCATTCACTCCTTGGTAAATAAATCTAGAATTTTTTATTATAAACTTCTGAATCTTTCAAGAAATATGAGAAAAAATAAAAGATAGAAACATTTCATTTTTTACGATTTTTACGATTTTTTTCTTTATTTCTTCATTTAGTCGATCAAATAACACCTTTAATATTCACTATTAATGGTTCTGCCTTTCTCAAGATAGTCAATGAATAAAATGCCATGCACATTCCAAAATACGGTGGCCATAACCTTGCCAGCTGACTTTTGAGTTTTCCGTCGCTTTGGACCGCTTTCACCGGCCGCTGTCCGCTTAACTGGCGATCCTTTTGCTTCAGGCCTGTAGTAATGGATCCATGTTTTATCCATTGTCACATACCGAAATAAAAAAATCATTTTTTATTTCGCTTAAACAGTTCCAAACAGCGCTCTGAATCGCCGATCCTTTGTTGATTTGATGCTTTTTTTGCTTTCTCATTGAGAAATGTGCTTGCAAAATAGTGAATGCACTGCCTTCTGATGACTTCAGCTCTTCTGCTACCTCACGCACCTTCAATTTACGATCGGCCAAAACAATTTTATGGACTTTTTTGGTGTTTTCTAGAACAACTGCCGAATTCGGGTGTTCTGAGCGTTGAACGTTATTTGTGTGTGTGCGACAGCGTTTATATTCAGAGTACCACATCTTTACCGTTGTTGTCGATTTAGCAGAGTCTGAATAAAACGTATCAAGCTAGTGCTTTGCTTGAACAAATTTTTTTTCCATCATAAAGCAATGTTTAATAAATACACGAAATCTTTATTCGTCCATTGTTTTTAAACAAACAAAATTTAATTCACTAAAGCCACTGTAACTTTTAAACTTAACACCTTGTTTGTCATGATATTTTGACACGTGTCATTTGAAGTTTAAGACAAGTAGGTTAGGTTTATAAAGATTAGGAACTGGCGTCATCTAAATGTCAGGCGAAGGAATTATTGAGTGATGTTTTATTATATCTTATCATTGAACAAGTATTTTCTTTTTTTTAATACACGCCAGTCACATCTGGTTTTATCAGAGTCACTACATTTCAATTTTTTGTTAGAAGGTGCTTGCTTACTCAATGTTTTAGTTTATGGCATCTAGGAATTGAGGAGTACATGGATAATGGATAATGAAGGTGAAACAATCATGTATCTCAAGAAACCAGATACTATTAATGCTAGTTTTACAAGAAACTCTTTGATAAAGACATTTATGTAGACACAGAATTTGATAATTACATAGAAAAGAAATGTTGTTTGACTTTTAAAAAAATGTTTTGAATTTGAATAAAGTTTACTCAAACTGGCGAGAAAAAGAAATAAGATTATTGCGAAAACATGCTGCATTTAAATTCAGATTTTTTAAAAAAATATTTATAAATTGTTACTTTAAAATTCTATTTTTTTCATATTTTCAAAATATTTTATCCTAATCACAACGTTATTTACAAACAACATGAAAAAATTGTGAAGAAAGAAATCATTAAAAGCATTTTGAGCTAGTGATTTTCAATAAGTCTAAAGATAAAGAAGCGTTAAGAGTGTTGGGCGTACTCTATATATGCTTCAAATGCTTTTTAAGTATGAAAAATATTTTTTAATTATTCTTAAATTATTAAAAATACGAAGATTTATGTCTAACAATCTCTCTCAAAACTATCTAAATATCTTCAAAATAATATTTTTTTTTTACTTTTTTTAAATTATTCTTTTCTTTACAATTAACATCTTAACAACATAAAAAAATATGAGGAGTATTTATTTTCAGTTTTCCTATCACATAAGGCATGAAACTATTTTCTTCATATTTCTGTAAAAACATTATATTTTTAAAATTTTACACACAATCGATGCCTGCAAAAAATGAATTATTAAAAAAAATTATCTTCTCAATGTTAAGAAATAATGACTTAATTTGAAGATAGAATAAAGATAACATACAGTTTATCTTCCAGAAATTAAGATTAAGAATATTAAAATATTTTTAAAAACAATAATGAATTTTTCTCCTCAAACAAATGGAAACAATTTCAAAGAATCATCTTGAACAAAACAAAATAAAACTATTCAACTCAGAAATATTTTTCGATTTTGAGATTATATCATTTTAAAGCTAGTAAATTTAATTAATATGGAAGAATATAATTTTTCTTCAACTGAAAAACGAGGATCTATTATTATTTTTTTTTTCCTTTTTCATTAAAAATAATCCTCGAATGTATATTTAAAATTTAATGAATAGATATAAAATATGGCAGAATTAAACTATTCCTTAGTAGAAATAAAGCATAGTTTATTTTAATATCTTAAAGTTTTTCTTCTACTTACTGTTTTTTTTATTATTATTTTTTAAATTTTTACACATAAACAGTTGCATTTTAAAGGAATGCATGCCACCATACTGTCAATTCTTAATATTCTACTCTAATACCTAGAAGTGCCTAGATGATAGATAGATACCTAGATGATATGCCAAATAGAGATACCTAGATATAGAGTGCCTAAATACCTAGATGATAAGCCAAATAGCAATGAAAAAATGTAAGCAAACAAACAATAAAATATCATAAACCAACTATTAAATAAATTCTAAATTCTGTCCTTTAGTTAAAAAGAAATTTCTTTCAAAGTTAAAGCGTATGCTAGACGATGAAAATTGGCGTTAGCAACAATTGGGGTAAGTCGAATTTTACGTCTATTGTACGTCGCTGCTGCGTGTTCTGCCATTGTCGCGTTTATGCGTAATCTGGTTCATTTTGATTATAATCAAATTCTATTTGCATGAATAATTATTCAGGCGAACAGTGATTACTTAATTTTCATTCCATGTACCTTTATGAAGTTTAATGCTTGAATATATTGTGAACGCGTGTATTTAAAGTTACAAACGGGTTTCGAAGTGTATGTAAATTTTATAGGTGGCTTTAAATAGCTCGTTGACAACTTGGAATGGTCTGTTTCATCAGATGGTTTTCTCTAGATTAGATATTTATGGTATGAATATGGTATTTACTTTTAAATTTTAAAATAGGAATCGTTAAATTCCCAAACCTGAGGATTACGTTCAATTATAAGCATTTCGATCAAACATTTCTTCTAAATGACGGCGTCCTGGCATAGGGGTAGCATGTCTTCCCCGAGACCTGGGCGTCCTGAGTTCGAGTCCCGGTTCGGGCATGGTTCTTACTGTGTTCTATTTGTGAGGTGTGTGAAGGGGCCCCCTGTAAAAAGGGGTTGTGCAAGCGAGTGTGTGTTTCGTCTTCATATGAGCTAGAAGTCAGACTACTGCCCTCCGGTGCTCAGGGGTCTTTACTCTCAGAAGCTACTGCACCCCCTTTCCGTGGTAACGCGGACACGACATCATCATCATTTGTTTTAAATTCGTGGATTTACTTTTAACTGGGAAGAAAATTATGTCCTATTCTTCAAATATAAATGTTTAACAGTTTTTAATTCGTTATTCTGTTATATTGTAAAGAGCATTATGTATTGATATTAACTAGTTTAATTTGATGCATAAATTTCATAGCGAGGACAAAAAATAAATCTTTGTATTTTATCCGTACTTCTTACATCTATTTTATAAAACTGTATATATATAGAGTACCCTAAGATTTGTATGAATTTTGTCTAAAATATCAATCCTGCCTTATTTCTTACTTACTCAAGTCAATCTCAATGTAGCTCGATTTTTTGTAAAACTTATTCAAAAATTGTGTAAAATCGTTACAAATCTTTGCAATAAAATAAGTATAAGTAAAATGTCCTTCATTTTTCCTTAATGAATTCTTTTATAAAAAATAAATGCATTGATATTATTTATAAGACTGGACATTTTTATAGTTGTTTTTAATTTAAAAAATTTTTCATCTTCTAATATGTTATGAAAATTCTCTAAATTATATTTAATTTAAGTGAAATTCTTCCAACTTGATTTAAGAAACACAAATATATTGTCTTTCATTGCATGCAGAGTATAGCAAATATTTAAAAAGTTTTGCATTTCTTTATTAATGGTTTTTTCCTAGTCTGTAGTTTCCTTTTAGAAGTTCAAGAATTAATAGATATTAATAGAAAATTTTATTCACAGCAATAATAATCGGAAATATATCTGCAGAAATGTTTTTCAAAAACAAAAAGAATATATCAATAGATACTTAAATCTTCACGCAGTTTTACGAGTAAAATATATTTTGGTTATAGTTTTGTTATTCTATTATGAATTTTTTACGGTTCTTATATCAATGCTGTAACAAGAATCAAGTCTGGAAGAAAAAACCACACAATTTTATCAAAGAATGTAACGTCAGCGAAGAAGCACTGCCATCGAAGGTGTTTAACATTAAAGATAGATGACCAGCATCAATCATTCTGACCGTGTACACATGGAGGATATCTTTCTGACATTCAGAATTTCCCATTCAAACATAAAGAATTCTAAAGCTTTTTTCTTTTGATGGGAAAAGTTTTCCTCCTTACAATCAATTCAATTTTTTTTTCTTTCAAACTTATCAGTAGAATTTTAAAATGACGAAAATCGATTTTTTTTTTTTTTACTCAAGTTATAATTTGTTCGATAAGTAAGTTTTACTAAGAGGAAATGGATATTTAATAACTACAGAAGAAAAGGAATGATATTTTGTCTGAGTTAATAACCTTAACTTATAGTTCTCAATTTCAGTGATCACGTAGCACATTTTAGAGCAAAAATAAAACATTCATTATTCAGATAAGCAAACATACAAATACCTAAACAGTGGTGCAATTTCATACATGCTAACTTTTTTTGGAAAGATTCTTTTTTTTTTTAATCTGAAAATGTTGAAATTATAATTATATTATCAGTTTATGACGTGAAATTCTGATTTGTGATCAGATTTTCAAAACATATTTGACCTTTTTTACCGTTTTGAGTTTTACATTCACTAACTTAATGAGGACTTGCAGGATCTCCCCTACAATTGGAAAGATGGATCTTATTATGCATTTGTATTCTTACAGTTTGCTCTCCTACTTATAATGAGAACAAAGACAACTTTTGAGTTGTGACGAAATCAGTAGTCCATAAGGGCTTAATGTAGGAATTAAAAATTATTCCTCAAATTTTAGTTTTTTTTTTTTTTTTTTTTTTTTTTATAATCATGATGAATTCTATTTTAGAAGAATTCCATGGGCAATACATGTTTCATTTCCATTCTAAAAATCTTGAAGAGAAATTATCATAAGGTAAGCCCAACTTCCCTAAGCATTGCACGTCAAAGTAATGTGATTTATGTTAATTACTTCGTTTTATTAATTAATTAATAATTTTTTCATAAACAAGAACAGCAAAAATTTAACGATAAAAACGAAAATCGTTATATATATATATATATATATATATATATATATATATATATATATATATATATATATATATATATATATATATACTAAGAAACACGGTTAGAAAAATAAAAGCAGGAGCTAACACAGTTACTATTGTGTATAAATAATCTGCGTTCTTCAATGAAGGTGATGAGATCACCATTTTATATATCTGAATTGTGTTGAAAATGAATGGACTCTTTTCCGAAATTGGTATTCTTTCTTTCAGATTCTGTAGCACTGAGCTTTTGAGAACGATGTTAAATTTGCCGATTCAAATATTGTTTCTTAATTTGATTATCTAATGATATTGATCCATAATGATATAAAATTATTCAGATAATTCTGATTTAACTTTTACTAACCTGAAACTGTTTGCACTTTTCAATTTTGTCAGATTTCGGGTGGTCATATCTATCTGATCAGGAAAATAAAGTAATTCTATTTTTCTAATTTTCCGTTGTCCGAAGCAGGCATATCATGAGTTGAGGATCCCAAGACATATCATCAACCTTCATAGAGCTGGTAGTAATCATTTCATATAAAATTTGATTGATTTAGAGTGTGAAGTTTTCACTATGCACTATTAAATTCTGGAACTGACTTAATGAGTAGGCTGTAGATCTTCAGAATTCTACAGCTGATATTTTTAATTAATTCCCATTTCAAATACAGCATCGTGATAGAAACACATTTCTTTTTTAAATAATTACAAATTTAAACTAAAAAAAATTGTTGTGTTTTGAAAAGAAAAGAAGCATATATTGATGCTTTGATCATTATAAAACTTTTTAGCAATTTTCTGCAAGATTCACAACATATGTAATAATGGTAAGAAGGAAAATGATAAAATAAGATATAGCCTTGTTTTATTTGAGTCAATTAGGCTTATAGAGGGTGTTTTTGAATTCATTCGGCACATTTTAATGCTAGGTAAAATGCATATAAAGAAGCATTCTTTTTTTGTATAGCAATATGCTTTTGTAAATGAAATGTGTAGGAAAACATGGTGGATGTGATTGGTGTATGCTTTTCAAGATACCAGGTGTTTCTCGAACAGTTGCAATGAGGTCCTCATCAGCTTAAATTGGAGTCTCATAGATGAGTGTCTTTAGGTGTCTCAATAATTTTTGATAAATCAGGTGAATCCACCAGGCGACTGGTCGACCTTGAGGTCCAATCCATGGCGTTTCGAACACCACTGGAACACTTTCAAGTAATTCCTGTAATAACTCTTCCAAAAAGATTCGATACGTCATGCCATTGTGTCGATGTGGAAGCAAGTATGGGTCAACTAGGTAATCAGTCACAATACCCACTCACAACATAACAACCATTCCTAGAAAGCACGCAGATATGAATCATGAAAGTGGGAGATGATTGTAGCGTCTCCCGTTTTCCCTCGCCGGGTTAAGGGCATCATACCGATTGTAACGTCTCCCGTTTTCTCTCACATAGATAAGTGCATTCGGATCACCAGATGTGAATCTTTTTCACAAGGATATTATCTGGTAAATTATTATTATAACCAGGTGTAGGAAACCAGATGGGAATCCATCGTTTCAAATAGATCCATCATCTTCAAGCTAAAAGAACGTCGAAATATCCAGATGATAAACTTATTTTTCTTTTATGAAGAGACTCCTCAAGTCGACAAGAACCGATCTATCACTAGCAAACATTGTTATTAAATGTCAAATACAGTGCACTTCTGACTGCGTAAGCTGCGAATTGCTTGTAATTGACATGTGCTCAACAGGCCGACCCACGAAGACAGATAACAGATACTTCCTCGGTCGGGTTTTGACCCATGAGAAATTTTACTGAACAGCTATTGGATGATAAGAGACTCAAGTTCACAAATGAGAAACCGGAGGTGGAGATCTGATGAAAATAAAGTGCGGTTTTTATTCAGAGAAAAAAAGGAGAGAAGGGTCTTCGAAGTGAGATGTCGGACAGAGATTCCGGAGTGCGAAAATATGATCATGATTGTTGGAGAAGTTCCATGTGATTCGGGTTTTTGTATTAGGGTCCACCCGATGAAGATCGGTGGAGTATTTGGAGCTGCCCTGGAGTAGCCGTTTACAGCTAGCAGCCTCTTAGCGATTTTTTGGTGACTTATTCTCCGATTTGATCGAGGAACTATTTCGTTATTGAACTGCCATTTGATTTTTGTAAATGATATTAACCTAGATGAGAACAAATTGTTCTTTTTAAATATATAAGTCAGTAAATAACAGAATTATTTTGTTACTCAACTCTCAGATTTGATCAGCCTTGAAGAAGATATAACATGGTCCACATATGGGAATTGCGCAAATTAAAAACTCCATCTAGCGTACAGATGGCTGCATATGTGAAGCGTACTTTTGTAGAGAAGCTCTTAGTGCACTTCTGCAAAAATCAACGTCATAAATCTACGCATGGGGAATAATCAGTTGCATTGAGTCTTGTATTCTCTGTAAGTGGTATGTAGAAAAGTTTTCCCTGTGCAAAATTTTCCATTTGGTATTTTTACTCATACCGGTTATTCGTGAAATGGATCTTGTGCTAATGCTTTAATTATCTTCAAACTCTGTCAGAATATATTTGTACATTTCTGGAACTCCTACGTCCCACCGAGAGCGGCTCATTACATGAAAGAACTGCTCTCTCAAAGCTGGTGATTAGCATTGTCCTATAGGAGGAGTGTTCATGGTACAACCATAACGCATCTCTTCCGTTACTGTTCGCAATTCCGTATATAAGATGCAGGTCTGCTTTTTCCGAAAGCGCGATTATTCCATCACACACAATTATTCTCTAACAGCGAAGAATCGTTTGAAGCTCGTGCAATGTCATTCAAACTCAATAAATTTGTTTCGTAGATGATCTGATAATGCATAGTAAATCAACCTTCATGTTTATTCATTTAAAGAAAGAATTTTTCTTTCAAAAACTAATCTTTTTTTCACTATGTTACTAAATTTTGATTTATTAATTATTAAACTGATTTTAATTTTAAGCTCATCTTAGGTGTAGCATTCAAATCTATCTCCAACTTGAAATTACAAATCAAATATAGGAATATATTCATGTTACTTGCCAAAAGATAAATAACATTGGTTATAAAAATAATATTTTTGGAACTGAGAACTTGTTTACACATCTACTTTTAACATATTCTTCCCTTTCAATGTTTTACGTGATCATATTCAAATTTACTTATAGAAATTACAGTCATGGATTTACCAATAACATATTGGCATTCCCTCCCCTTTTTTTTTAAGAATGTAATTTATGGAAAACTAATTTCTTTGAAAGTATTTTTAATCCATCTTCTTATTGTATTTATATATGTTTGTGTTCTCAATATTTATTGTTAATAAGAGAGCATAATAATAGTCGACCACAAGAACAGTCAAAAGGAAGATATGACTTTTTTAATGTAAAAGAGATAATTATTAATGTAAAAGTGAGACATTTTTCTAGATTTCTTTAAGGAATTCACTTATAAAAATGATATTTGATTTGTAAACCTAAATGATAAATTAAATTTTTAGAATAATAGAAATTTTTAACTAAGCAATAAGGCCAAATATATATGTATCAGTTAATAGAGATACTATTTTTAAAAGGAAATCCTTCATTTCCATCCATTTCATATTATTTGTTAAGATTGTTAGCTAATTTCAGCTCATACCATTCCTGTTTCAAAAACAGAAAATAATCATTTGATACAAATAGATAAAGTGTATTTTCTTCATGCGCAAGTTTTATTGTGTCATATATAAATGCTACAAAAACTTTCAGTTCTAAAATTTTGTATAATTAAATAAAATTTTTCACGGGATATTCTTAGGAAGAAATGTCTGTAATTTAATGAAAAAGAGACTTGAAATACAATCATCCTATATATTTTACCTTACAGAAGTGCATTTGAATTTAGATAAAATATTTAATGCTAACAACAAAAAATTAAATTAATATTTTCACAGAAAAAATATACAAAAAATCTTGAAAGTTATTTTCAAAACCATGTTGAATAAATACCTCCTAGCAATGTATTTTGTCTTGCTTTAAATATACGTTTCCACTTTTGTTAATTGTTTAAAAGTTCATCCACATTTCTCACTCGCAATTATATCTAGGATTATGATCCTACCGGAAGCATGTAGTACAAGAATTTAGGTAAGGATGATTATATTTAGAATGTCTTTAGAGCCAAAGAAGATATTACTCATTTTTTTTAATTCCTTTTAATGGAATTTAATTACACAAATAGTTGAAATTCTTAGCTTTTCTATGGATGAAAGTTTTATTTTTTTATTAATAAAAAACTTAATTTTAATTAGTTTTTACAAAACCTTCGTTGACAATCTTTTCTATGAACCAGCATTTGTAAACAAAATTTTAATTAAGCGTAGTTTGAGAAAAAAAATTCCATACATTTAATAAGCTTGGAATTTTAATGAATGCATGTTAAATAATTCATTTAAGCTTTTTAATTAACTTATTAAAGCTCAACAAATGATTTTTAAAGAACTTAATTTTTAAAGCAAAAGCTTATTTTAAACAACAAAAATTATATAATCATATCAAACAAAATCTTATTATCATCCACATTTTCATTTAACTGAAATTTTATGTTTAAGTTAGAAAAAAAAACATTAGAATTCGTGAAAATTAATTAGAAACGCTGCATAAAGGCCATAGAAATAAAACAGAAATAGAAAAAAAAGAAAGAACGGTAAAACAGTTCAAAGTTTATCTATTGCCTAATAATGGATCATCTATACATTTCCTTCTTTTCAAACCGTCTGTATGTATTCAATTATCACATTTTGAAAGTAAAAGTCATTAAGCTAGAAAGAAAGTAAAGTCACATTGAAAAAGTAAAACTTTTAAATTTAAAAATAAGGTACATAAATGTTCTTAAGCTAATTTTTCGACAACAAGTATTTTTAATATATATATATATATATATATATATATATATATATATATATATATATATATATATATATAAACTGGATTCTTATTTTATTTGGTTTAATTTTGATACTTTTTTTCTTATTAACTTGGTTTTTATTACTATTGTCTTGATTCATCTGTGTTTTAGTAGTAGCTGCATTTGCGCTCTCTAAATACAATGGTGCTTTTTTTTTCTTTTTTTTAAGTTTGAATCAGAATAATTTTTTAGTTGCGATTCCGAAATAATTTAGTTTAGTTTAAATAATATTTTTAATTTAGGATTGTTTCAATTATAGGTTTTAATTAACTAATGCTAATACTTTTGGTTACTGATACAAACATATATATATATATATATAATTAATTAGTCCGCTATTGTTTGAAATTTAATATGATTGGATATTTTCAAAATGTTCCACATTTTAAATTGTTGTCTAAAGTTTTTCTCTCTCATTTCAAGCATTTATTGCCTTTCTTACATCCATATTTCCTTTATCTTCTTAATAAATAACTTTTATTACTTTGTCGAGCTATTTTCAAAAACCATTAAATACACCTGGATCAATTTGCAATCAATATCTACAGATAAAAAATTATTGCAAATATCATTACATTTTATGCAAATGGAATTGTTGTTTGCAGTCTCATAAATATTTTATATTTCGCTTCATTGTTTAGAAATTCAGCAATTTTGGAGAAAGCGAACAGTATGTTACAGGAAACTTTCTTTCATCAATCACTGAAATGTTTTTTTGTTGACTGCTTTGTAGGAGTTTTGGCAAAAAGAACAGTTGTTTCTGCAATTTTCTTCACTCACTTGACATGAGCATTACGAGAAACGATGAAAAATGTTCTGATCGTCGTTGATTTTGTATTGGGATTCTATGCGATACACTTCTTAGCTTCTCCTTAATAACATGAGTCTACTTTTCCGTGTATTTCTTTCTGATGGAGAAATTAACGTTTAGCCTGATGATGTTAAATAAAGAAATACAGAAAATTACGACCATCCATAAAGCATATCACTGCAGAGAAAATAATTTGAGTGATTGGTTTTCTGCATTCCGTGAGAATATAAGCTCACAATGACATATTGAAAATAATCAAATTTTTAACGCCATGGTAAATTTTCGCCTTACTAGGCAATAAAATGTCTCTATACCTAAAATGAAATTGATGTCTCATTGCATGATTTTATAATTTTTAAATTGGATTTGGTAAATTTATAAAGGTGTATAAAACCTGCAAGAAATATAAATAAAAATATATAGTCTTGAAATTAATTTTTAATTAAAATTGATTCATTAAAATATATAATATTAAATATTTTAACCATGCATAACTTAAACTCAAGCTTAACAATGAGGTTCGTATGTATCGCATACGCAAACAATTTTTCTTCTTGCCAATTGTTGTCAAATCATATAATAATTGATAAAAAATTATATACTTATTATATTTTAGAAGTTAATTATATGTAATTTTTCATAAACAAATTTAAATAAAATAAATCATATTTTCAATGAATAAATTTAAAATTATTTTGAAAAATAATATCTTAGACTTAATACACACAATAAAATTTAGGTACTTTATTTGCATTTATGACGTTCACTATTTAAATTTTTACTAAAGTTTTATGAATAACGTACTCTTTTTCAAATATTTGCTGAAGAGTAAATTTTTTCTCTTAATTCTGATTTGTTAGCCTGTTTTTGTCACTTAGTAATATTGCACCTTTTTTGTTAGAATTTCGTTTCTTACTCTCATTTAATAGTATAGCAAAAGAATAGATGTAGATCAAGTAGATATACGTAGCTATACAATCAATATCCTCCCCCCTTCTACTCTATTTGTTGTTATATTTATGCTCCGATTCTTCGAAATCTTTATGTCATAAATTGTCTAAACGCCATTAAGAAAAATTTTACGAAATGATGGAAAATTGCAACTATTTAAGTATAGTATTTTGACGATAGAATTTAGTTCTTGCGAACTATGGATACTGTGGACATAAAAAGCGAGACTAATATATTAGAATAGATATATTTTACATTCCATGGATAAAAAATGTATCGTTTTTTTTTATTTTAACATATCATTAAAATCTATTTTACATGATACATTTCAAGATTGCAGCGCAGATTTCGTTGTGGAATCCACCAGTAGGATAATACATGAAATGAACTGCTTGAGCCCATGTTTATGGTGTGCATTTTTGTCTTTCATTATATGATTGTCATGTATTATTTAACAAAGGCTTTTTATGAATTAACTAATAATATAAACAAAAAATGATGGAACAAGTGATATATAAAAGTAGTAATCCGAGTGGTTGTTTTATATATTTTGAAAAATTTTAAATTTAAGAAAACATTGAAATACAGAGAGGGAATGAAGTGTTTTGAGAATGATTTATAAGATATAAAATTACAAGTAATACACTTCTGATTTCAGAAACATATATATCTGTCATATAGTATATATCAATTTATGTTTTCAAAGCTGGGATTTTTCTAGTTCATTTCAGAAACTGGTTAAGAGGATACATCCCTGCTTTTCTTTATGTTTTGACATTTATGTAGGAAATTCTTTGATTTTCATATTTCTGATGACAATTATTGTTTTTATATGAAATAGGATATTCTGTTTGATCCCCTCAAATGTTGAAATCAAATTTGTCTCAAAGTCTGTTATTCCTTTTTTTCAATTTTGAAGAATTTCTTTAATATTTAGAATTTTGAAAAAATACAGATAATTTAAAAAGCAGTGAGTTATGGCTTTCTACTTGAGCAATCATGCTAAACCTCTTAGAGTTACAAATATATTTTAACAAAAAAAAAAAAATTAACAATTTTCTTATGTGAGAAATCAATGATCTAAAAGCCAGATAAATCTGATAGCCGTTGTTATTGAATTTAATTCTTTCACAGAATTAATCTTTCAGTGCCTTGAAGGAAGTTGTCGACAATACTTTTTAATAATTAATACGTGTGCAAATTAATTACCGATTTTTTTCTACTTATCATACTTATCATATCTTTTTTTTAAACTTATCATAAAAACTGTTAATCATCTATGACTAATATATAGTTTTTATTTCATATTAACATAACTTGTATGATATTACATAAAGAGATCAACCAAGTTAATATTTTTTAACTTTTAAAATTTCTGAAATCGTAATACCATTTAATAAAGTAAAACTAGCAATAAATTTCTCATGAAACAGTCGAGTAAGTCCAGAAGGTATATAAACAGGAAAATCTTGAAAGAGGACTCTAACAGACAACATTTCTTTCTTCTTTCATTAAATGCTGGCTCAGAATCCTCAGATATTCTTTAGAGAACTGGTACTTTGTTGTTACTTAAATATAAGAATCAAATTTAATGGCATGTGCGAAAACGTATTTTTTATAATTTATTTTTAAAGTAATATAGAAAGAAGCTCTAAAGTAATGGACGTTTTGAATTTTCAAACAAATGTTTAAAATTTTCTATTTCTTTAAATTTTTCATTCGAAAATTACTTTTTTATCTTTTTATTTAGGTTTTTGTAATAACTTTTAAGAACTTATTTTGAAGCTACTCGATGATTGATTTGAGATAGACTTATTTTTGCTAAGAGAGTAGACGACTTGGATGATGATAAGTGTTGAGACAAACATGTTTTGAAATGATTTAAGTACAGAAGTCTTAAAACCTCTGCTAAATTAATTATTCTAAGTAAAAGCTAATTTTTCAATACACGATCGAAATACGCATAACATATCAGTTCCAACAGAGTAGAAAGTGAGGTACTCTAACTATACGTAAGCAGATTACGAATAAAATATAATATAGTTTCAACTCATGCATAAATTAATGAAAACTTAGAACTAATCAATCTTTCAGTGTAAAAAAATTGTCTTTCCTATAAGGCCGCAATAATTAGCTACATTCTTCTGCTTAATTCACTACTTTCATTTGCGAAGGATAATTAAATGCCGATTGATAGAAGATAAAAATAATGACTCCAGAAGCACTTGAGATTGACTATAGATCATATCTTGTGATTACTTTAAAGGATTTAAAAGTACTTAAATGTTTCGCCTTAAAAATCCTCTAATCCCCTTTATATGACTATGTTTCAGTTTTTGCTGGAATCGACATCTAAAGAAACTTTAGGTATTTATATGTTTTTTCTTTGCTCAGCAGTCTGAACAGATATTCGTTTTGAATATTTTGCCAGTGACTGAAATATAAATGTATCAATAAAAATAAAGTTTACCCTTATGCCCTTAAAATGTTGTATAGTATTAACCAACAGATTATATTTTTTCTGAAAATCCATAAAATCTCCAGAGACATTCTAGATTAAAAGACATCTTCAGAAAATAAAAGAAATTTAGGTGACAAAATACTGAAAAAAACATCTAGATGGAAGGACGTCAGTCAGTTTGGAAATAAAAAAGTGGGAAATAATAGGCAAAAAGGATTTTAGAGACCTGATAGGTTTATTCTGGTTGAGAGCAAGAAAATGGATTTTCCACGAATGATTTTAGATGGAAAAGGATCATGGTCTTAAAGAAGAGTAAATACGTGAGAGGGATCTTTGTCAACATAAAGAAAGAAAACAATCGTTTTTCCTTCCCTTTTTAAAGAGAAATTGCCTGGGTTAAAGACTTTATAATTATACTGCATATAATGTTTTTTACGGTGACATTTGAGACAAAAAATATTGGTTTATTTAAAACTTATTTCTAATGGATAAATGTCCATGAATTTACTTTAAGTGTCAAATGCTTTTAACCAGAATTTCTTTGTTTTGGGAGGTGTAGATCTATTGAGTTTTGTGAAAGATTTTAATGGTATATATTGTTTTAAAAAAGAATTCTACTCAAAAGTTTTATTGTAATAACCTTTTGTTTTCACTTTGGAAAAAAGAAAAAAATATGGTGAGGTAACAGATATTAAATTCAGAATATAAAATAGAAAAAAACACATACACAAGGATATTTTTGATATTATCTTATTTTCTTACGAAATAATAGGAAAACAACATAATTTAACATCAAAGAATCTATAAAATATCCATTCTGAAGAGCAATAAATATAAGACCTTTTACTAAAATTTTCAATAGGTGAAAGATTGAGCTAAAATATTGAAAATGGCTGTAACTTGATCTGAGATGTGGATGTAAAATCAACAAGAGCAATATTTATCTGGCGCAAAATTCTAAAAGACCAGTTCTAAAAAAGAAAAAAAAATTATTCGCTTTATTTCCTTTCATTAAATTATTCTATGTTAAGAAAACAACTAACCATTTATGAAAATTATAATACTCTTAATATACTCTTATGAATGAAAATTATAAGAATTGCTTTTCAATCATATCAGAATCATTTATCGAGAAATTTAGCATCTTGGTCTTGTAACTACGTTTACGGAATTTTAACAAATTAAGGTAAAAAGTCCTTGATGACATCAGTCTCAAGATGTCAGTTAAATGCCAAATGCATTTAAATAAGAATGTTGAAAAATATTCGGAAGATACGACAGTTTTTTAAATATCTCCAAGACTTATGAAAAATGCTACTTATCAAAACCTACAAGATGTAATATCAGTGCAATAAGAACTACTGAATATTAATTGTAACCAAATTTTTCACATAGATTATCACTGCCGTCTTATTCTTGCCCATATAATGCGTTACTGTAAAATGTCTATAGCTTGAATTTTATTGTTTAAAGATGCATAATCGGTCAATCTCACAATCAATTTCAATACAAATAATAAGTGCTCGATTATTAATTTATTTAATTTCAAAAATAATTCTTAAATCATGGATTTATTAGTTTCATAGTGCTTAATTGTAAAAGTACATCAATAGTAAAAAAAATAACTACTCGGACAAACAGCGAAACACAAACATCTTGAAAAATTCGCGACCTCCAACAATTCCCTCATATCATATGTTATTTATCGACTATATTTCTAAGTTCATGTTACCTCGTAAATAAATTATTCTTCCAGTAAGATGCTCAAAAATAGGGCTTTGGAGCGTTAAACACTCCAGGTATGTTTAAGAAATCAAAGAATTGCAATTTAAATCACCGTCAGTTTATAAAAATGGGTTTTGACGTATCTAGTATTTATTCGAAGAAAATAAGATGGGGATATGGGCTTTAATTTCAACAATATAATGATGACAGTATATTGCCGAACGCATCAGAGCAGTTACCTATCGCCGTGGCTCAATCGACAGCGCATTGTAATTTGAGTTTGGTGGTGTCCATGGTTCGAACCCAAACCGCGATGCTTTATCAAAACACGTTATTGTTGACGTCTTAGACGTTTAAGATGTTATATTTGTTTATTCAATAAATAGAAAGCTCTGAATCTTTCTTAAATATTAAAAAATTGTATTGTTCTCGAACATTCTATATTTGTATAAAAGCTGCGCCCCATCAGTGATGGGTAAGTTATCTGTCTCGTTCTGTTGTGATATGCTTCGTTCTAATAAATCTAATTGTTTGTTTAAACTATTGTCGTAGTTCTTTATTTATTCGTGATAATATTAAGAATATATTTACCACTGGAATAAGATAAAAATTCACCTATATGCTGGAATTCCATATAGACATGACGAATAATTAATACTTTGGATTTTTTTCGTAGAAATAATTGGTAATGGTCTTCTCGTCTCTAAGATTTTGATTAAATTATATAATCATTAATTATATAATCCCTTCAATCTTCACTTTCAGGTTGCAAATGAATGAATCGGCTTTACAATTTGTCGGTTCAAATAATTGCACTGGAAACTATTTGTTACGAGAAAAATTCTATTTAGTTCCAAGTATTGAAATGTCCCTAACTAATTCTGATTCTGATACCTACTAACCGCTTATAGGGTGTCTCAGGAGAAGATCTGCTATCACTTTATTCCTTACATCCAGTTTTTATTGACTTGTAGGAAATTTTAAAATTGATTTATCCCTCCATCTCACTGATGAATTTCCAAAGTCTTATTGAATTCTTCCTTCGTCATGTGCATTAATTATCAATCCCATTGAATAGAACAACTATATATTACTACAGTTTCGGAATAAAGCCACTTTTGCACATATTTCTTTGACTTTTTCAAAGGTCTTAATTTTCATTTTCTGAGATATCAAGATATTGTAGATAGAAAACTTCGCGTGTTAAGTCTTTTCATGAACACTGCAAATTAAAAAAAAAAGTAATTACATTCGAAAGGCTTCTTTTTAATTCTAAAATGCAAAAATTAATTTTAAATAAAAGCATGGCCTATATTTAAAAAATAATTGAGTCAGTAAAACTAACATACTTTCAGACATGTCAATAATGATTTTTTATACTTTTGGTAAAAATCAGTTGGGTAAATTGAAAATATTTTCTACTTTTAGAAATAATTATTTACTACTACTTGAAAATACGAAAAGCTAAAAAAGAAAGAGACTGCGAATTGGAATTGTTACTTTTTGTGTAATTTTTATGAACATATTTCAGATAATGTGAAACATTATGATAAATATGCATTACTGTTTTTAATGACGATGAAAAAATATAATGTGAGCATTATAAATTATATCAGTCTTTTTCAGGAAAGTTTTTTTTTTTTTGCTTTATCAATGTTACAAATGATAAAACGCAGAGTGTCCGGAAACTTCTACCGTTTCCGAAAATGCTTTACAATCATTTATTTAAAGGCGAGTAGTTAGGAATGAGCAATGCACTGATAAGAAAATTCCAACTAATTCCCTTTTAGATACTCTGGAAAATTCGCAAAAAAATGCAGTTAACAACAAAAATTAAAAAGAAACAGAAATAAAAGATTTAAATCATGCTCCTGTTTCAGAGAAATATCTACTTTCATAAGCTGCAAAATACATAATGTAGTTTTAAGCATATTTTATTTTCGATGAATGACTTTAACAAATGATTTTAAGAAGAGATATGTTATGCATTTCTTAGCTTCTTCGCTAATCATAGGGCATATTCCTGGATTTTTAGAATAATTTGGACATTATAAAAAATGCAAATAATGCATATTTCCAAAGAATTTTAAGTAATATCGCATATAATATATTTCGTTCTATCAAAAGGAATTAAAATTAAGATAGATATTAACTTTTATGTGGATAAGTTGGACACAAATAACTTTGTCATTGAATGTTAATGAAATTCAAGAGAATTAGTTAGAGTATATAAATGCTACCTAATTCCTGACTTAGAAAACGCAGCTTAATAAATCTTTTAATTAATAATATATATCTATTTATACCTCTCAATCTTTCTTTCTCTCTCTCACACTCAGTATATATATATATATATATATATATATATATAATCATGGAAATCTATAAAAATGAACCGAGTTTACCATTTTTATTTACAAACATAATACAAATTAATAGAAAAATTCAAAACATTTTAAAACACCACAACTTCTTAAATAAGTGTTCTAATTCAATAATTTCATCTGTAAAGCTCTTGACAATTCTTTAAGTGTTTTTATATCCATCTAGTTAGGCATCGCATAAAAACAAGAGATTGCGAAAGAGGCTTTAGTGGTGATTTCCTTTAACGCAATGGTGACAGTATAGAAGAAAGCATATGTTTCTAATGGAAAACCGTTTGATGGATACAACACTGCAATATTCATTCGAAAGATCCACAGTCTATGAATAACGAAGTTTTGTAGTTGCAAATAACTAAGTGAAATGAGAAATATGAATAAAGAAATCAGCCATATGGAGAAAAACAATTGACATAAATGTTGAACATAGTAGTCAGAAATGTCTCCAAAGCGCATGAGTAATCTTTCTCTGCTGAACTTTTCATAAAAGAATAGTTTGTTAATTATTTTATTAAATATGATTTTTTTTAAATGTTTTAAACCCTTTACGCAATTATTTTTTTCATTTGATCTAGTTGCATATTGTTATGCTTGAGACTCAAGGCTTGAGTAATACTTTGATAGTAATATTTTAGCTTGGAAAATTAGTACGATACATTTTCTGTGCTAAGTACTCGGCAAATTGGCAAAAATATTGTGTAGTTACAAAAGCGATCATCTCATTTTTTCAAGGATACTTTCCTCCAGGAGCTTCAATAAGTTTAGCCTTCAAGCTTCCACTCTAATAATTTCATACTTAAACACATTGCCGATCAAGGTTTTTAATTCTTATTTTAGTTGATTGTGATACTTTTTATATATATACTACAAAATTAAAATATTAGAGCTATTATACAACCGACTACTTTTACTCAAGCACCATTTTGTGTTTTCAGACATTTAGCGCAGAGTGAAAAATTAAGCACTAATTTCAAATACTGAAAACTGCGGAAAATAGAAGCCAATTTCTTTTACTATTGCATTATTGACACAGATAAATTTAATAATCCTTTTCCTTCTTCCAATTCTATATTAAATTTTATTTCATATTAATAACCTGTTCTTTCTATAGAAAAAAAACACGAAAACTATGATAAATTTGTTAACCATCTCATTCAACAGAAAAGCGTTAATATAGTTTTCAACAGAATCTTCCTTCAAATCTGAAAAGTATGCTCACTAAGATTTTCGATTATAAATCAAGGTTCATACAAAATTTTTCATGGACCATGGTTAATTCACATTTGAAATGTAAGCAAACATTTGCTTTGATATCTTCTAGAAAGCGAATATTTTAATTTTGAAAAGACAGTTTTAAGCCAAACTACGAAAATCTGTTTCCACAATGAATGACAATTTTCAGAGAGTTAGAGCAAACAGGATGTTATCTTTAAAGTTGTGACATAAAACCAGCTTAAAACTATCTGACTTTAAAATGCATCTAAATGACACTTCACTGTGAGAATTTCGAATGTTGTTCCCATCTGAGACAAACAAACATTCAGTTAGATCCAAAGCGAAATGTGTACAGATCTAAACTTTCATGTCAGTTTTCTCTGCAGGTTGGTTAAGATGATTAATGGCTTGTGTTCTATTGCTCTATAGAATAGGAAATAACAATTGTCTGAAGAAACAGGCTTCTCCCATCTACTGAAATTCAGCATAATTGTTTCTGTTATCGAATTTGATAAATATCGAAGAGCAAAAACTCTATATTATGTCTCTAATTTTCTCGAAATCCCAAGCATTTTATCGAGGTAAATATATTATTTTGGTTTAACCACGGCAATATAAACATACTGCGTTTGAAACATATATAATAATATTGTTTACATCCAGAGTTAATTTCAATAAAGCTGAAATGTTTTGAGGGTATTCGAAAATGTGAGAATTGAAAAATCACTGTTTTTCAAAGGCTATCCTAATTTGGCGTTCAACGTCGATTACCATTTGTAAATTTCTTCAATAAAATGTTGAACTTTTTACAAGAAAAATGCACGTTTTAAGTAAATAATTTCTTAGATTTCCTTCTCCGACCGGCAGAATGAAACGACATTTTCCCATGTTAACTATTCTTCCTTTTTCTTATTCAATATTTATATTTTTTAGGTTATGTATATTTTTCCATTTTTAATAATATTATTTTCAATATATAAAACACAAAGATCTGAGACTAGATAAAAAAAAATTTTAAAAATATGACGATTTTTGAGGGATCAAAACGTGATGTTTACCGTTTAATCCTCGGAAAAGAAATAGAATATCCTGGATTATTTACCTTTCTGTTCAGTATTATTCTTTGCTAATCCTTCGATCTTTGGATAACATAGTATTTCCGTTATTGGCTTTTTTCATTCTTTTGTTTTTGAGTTATTCTGTAGTAAACTCATCAGTATCTTCAAACATTCTGAAGCTTCATAACTTCTGTTACAATATACACTATAAAAATTATGTTAGTAATTCCTAGGTTAAATTATTTTGAATTTGATGTATAACTTCATGTTATTTTTCTTCATTAAATCGATGTAATGGACCATCGAATCTCAAAATACGCTTTTTCCTAATGTTTTCAACGATTTTTGGCCATTTCTATATACTGTTAGGAAAATTGCAGAAAGATAAGTTACTTAAACATGTATTAACTCTAAAAAATTTTAGAGATACAAATAATGCATTTAACACTCATAGAAGCACAGGGAATATATTTTTATCCTTGATACATTAGTGTTGTATTTTTTATGTAATTTATATCTGTATTAAATAGGGATGCAATCTTTTCCAGTTTGATATTTTTTGTTATTTTTCCAATATGAATAAGAGTTGCTGATTCTCATTTATTTACAGTAACAGAATTTAATAGTTTCTTACACAAATAAGAGCTATAGAAGCCTAGTGGTCGACTCTAGCTTCGGCAACTTTATAAAGGCCATAATTACCCTAATTTTATACCGTACCTTCTTAGGGTATAAAATTAGCGTATTTATGGTAGTAGTGTATTAAGAATAATGTAAAAATGAGTGTGCGGTTTAATACTCGCTAATTCTGTCATCATGGGATAAACGCTCTGTCTTCAATGTGGTGCGGATGTTTGGAGAGGAGGGGATGCCAGCTTAGTGTCATTTTCATTATCTGTAGGATTAGTTAAACCTCTTAAACATAATGCGAGAGAAGAATTTATATTTTCGGATTTCAAATATATCATATCCTTTTCTGCTTCGTATTAGTGATCTTACCAAATTTCTTAAATGACAAAAAACTGTAAACTGAAGGTTGATGAATGATGTGTGATAAATGCTAATTGTAACAGCTCTCTGGAAATGCAATTAGTTATTTAAATATTATAAAACTAAATAGTGCCTTCGGTTTGCTTAATTTTCACTCCATTTTGAAGCAACATGAGTATAAATTTGATATTTAGAGGTAAGTTTGGACTGCATTAGAATATTTTGTGCTTGAGTTCCAATCTAAATTTAGATACTTTATCATATTAACGCGAACATGACTGACCAGCAAGCTTTAACCTGTCTGATATTAGCAGCATTTAAGCATTTAAGATAGGATATTAATAGAATCAAATCTCGAAGCTGCTTCCTTGCTATCATACTGAATGTCATTTTCAGAGTTTAACACCCAAAGTAGAATTGTTAGTTATTTATAGTGATAAATGGCGGAAAATAATAATTATTCTAATCTGAAATTATGACTTTTTTAAAACGTATAATTTATAAATATCATTATTCATACTTATAATTTGTAATTTATGTACTGTTATATTGACTAATTTCAGATTTGAATTTTTCTAATTATATTTTCATCATAAGAATAACTTTTCAAATTCATAAACTTGAAATTAATTAACTGTTCTAAGTTTCAAGATTTAAATCCATCACAGATTAAACTTTAATATTTTATGATCATCGTAGATGATTTGTTGTAAGCTCATTTATTAATACAATTAATTCATTTTTAGACGTGAGTGAAAAACATGAAATTTCAACGATAGAGAAATTCTGGCTGCAAAATATTCTTTCGGTATTTTTATTCATTTTTATGTATCATTATTTTATATGATAGATATACATGCCTTTACACATTAGAACATACAAAAATAAAATATTTAAAAAAAAATTAATTTCTATAATTTTGGTTTAGATATATTGGTATCTCTATTTGATTCAGCTTAAAAGGAAATTCAAAAAAAAATATAGCATACACATTTTAAAATTAGATGTAAACCATTCTTGTTGTATGGCATACTTTAAAAATAATATTCTATTTTATTTTTAATTTGGGAGCAGTAGATTGTAAAGTATCCATAAAATAAATTTATTTTAATGAACTAAGCGATATTCTGTTCTAAAAATAAATTATCTTGATTTTTTTTTTTGTTTCAAAACAATATGCAAAAAACACTTAAAAAAGGTAGGAGAAATATAAAATTACCGTCAAAAGCTCTTATTACAATTTCTTGTTAGCAGTTTAAAATTAAGATTAATTATGGCTAATAAGACGTTTCGTATGAGCCTTGAACTTTAAAAATCTCCATTAAACATTACCAATGAAAGTGACTCGTAAAAAATTTTTACCGAAGTGATGGCATAACAAAAGAGTCAGTTTAGCAAGTTTAATTATATGCAAAGAAGATTCATTATTTTTACCGAGGCAGAAAATTGGAAATATAATTTAATCAAAATTTTAGGCTATGTGAATATAGATAAACGTTAATTTTTATTTTGAATACCTAAGTGGCATCGATTAGATGGGTAATTCGCATGTCTCTCATGAAATTTACAACATGCAATATATGTCAAAAAATTAACGATTAAATTGTATTAACTGCAAAACACAAAATCGATATTTTTGGATAAGTTAAAGCTGAGTTCAAAAGTTTGAATTTCAGTATTTTCTTTTTATCATAAAATTTATAAACTTCAGATCTTACATTAAATTCATATTTAATTTCAATATAATAAATTCTATTAATGTAATGTAATATATTTATAATGCCATATCATATCATATATAATATATTTATAATGTTATCATAATGTAACATCTCATCATATAATTCATAGCATTTTTTTTTCAACAAGCACTTCATTATCTGCAAATCATTCAAATCTTTCTTTTGGATACTTGAGGATATGCAATTTGAAAATGTTCTTTTTAGAAAATTACTGGTGCTATAAAAATACTTTAATAGTAATTGGTGATTTGAAAGTTTTAAACCTTTCACTTTCAGTGGGTCGGTTTCGGGCACCTGATTCTGTTATAGGGTAGTTGGTATTAAAATCGGTTACTATTTTAAGCACTCCAGAAGGTCCGTGTTATTTCTGACGTTCGCGGCTTTTTCACAGAAGATTCCGCTGTGCCTAAAGGTGGTAGAGTTGGGGAGGGATTCACTAAATAGGTTGTTTGCACATATTTTGTGTTTTGATTTTGTTTTGTAATTTCTATTTCTAGTGTTAACACTAGATTTGTATTTTCTATTTCCACGTGTTGTTATCGCAAAATTTGAAGGATTTTATAACTATTTATAAAAGAAATTTTCCACTGAAATTCTCTATTAACGATGAATGATATATAAGAATACCTACACGTTGTTTATTTTTTCGGATAAGCATCAGAAGCTCTTTTCAGTATTAAGACTATTGTAATGATATAAACTATTGCATTGACATTGATGCCTATTCACATTGCAATTTTCTCACATAAATGGTTAGCGACTCTTGTTACTGTGAAGAGAAGTGGTTTTATATTCCCAGCATCTTATTCTATCATCAAAGGACTGTCGGAATTTTTGATGCCGAGTACAAATTATGGCTTTAAAATATCATTAAAAGACCCCAAAAATATTGTCACGTTTATAGGCTTAAGAAGAGAACACTCTTGAACAATATCAGTTTATTTAAAGTAAACCAAAGACCTCGGTTACTATAAATCAAGCTCTTATATACATATGTAGAATGTTCTAGAACATTCCTAGAACTAACTGAAGAGGAAATGACGTATAAAGATTAAGGAAATTATAATAATTGAATATTCCAGAAACTTCTGGAAGAGCTGAAAGGAAAATAAATAAATAAACAATAATTTGGCGAGGATCGAACCAGCAATCTCTTTGCCCGCAGTCCGATGTCTTATCAACGAGCCACGGAGACATGTGGCTAGCTTCGTTGCAATATTCGGATATTTTTCCCTCCTTCATAGAGTGAGACAAGTTATATTAATGCCGAGTTCCTTGTGCAAATGCTATTCTGAAAATTTCTCTTCAGTTGTGAATTTGCTTTTTATTTTACGTACTGCGATTCTTTTGTATTATCAGAGTAATTTTTTTAATTAAACGTTTATTATTTCTTCATTATGAGTAAAAGTAAACTTGAATTCAGTAATGAAGAAATTAAAACAATTTTACAAGCTACTGATGAAAGCGACAGCGTTCTGTCAAACGAAGGTGATGGTTGGTGAAAACATGTTTTAGCTAATCGTTTGAAATATTTTCTCAAATTTCATTTTTTCTTATTTCATTGTAAAATGAAGTTTTTAAATCATATGTTCTATTTTCTGAATTATACAGATGTACAAAAAAAACTAAGCAGAAATATATGGCATATTATCTACGATTGACAAATGATTTTTTAATGACATTTTAAAAGTTTAATAAAAATAAGTTGTAATATAAGGATATTTTTTGTGTAGATATTTGTCCCAACTTTTATTTCAATGATCGAAAAATGATTTACTAAAAATTTACTCGCGATTCACTCATGCGTTAATTTGTGGAAACTTAAAATGAATTTTTGAACTAAAATTCCAAATTATTTCATTTTAATAAGATCTTATCTTAATAATACTATAGAAAAATTAAAATAATGTTTCAAAATCAAAAATTCAGATTGGAAAATTTAGCATGACGGTTTATACTAAAAAAGTAATATTTATGATGAACTAAAGTAAAATGTTCAGGCTGAAAACTGAAGGAACGTATTTGCAAATACATTTGGCTGAGTAATTTTTTTCACCGATTTTATTGAACAATTCTTTGTATATCAGTATTAATGAAGTTTTAAATACATGTTATCTCAATTATCGAATTGCTTTCATAGACGAGATATATAACATTTGACGTAATGTAGTTGGTTTGAAGTACTATTGGTTTGAAGAGAATAAAAATGAGTTGCAAAATAAAGATATTTTTGGCATGTATATTTATCTCGCATTCTTTTACAATAATTTAAGTAAAAACAAGAATTCGTAAGTTTTTGGAAACAAAATGTTAAAACATCTTTAAAAATTTAATTAAAGGTCTAAAAAATCTCTTTGAATTACGATCGAAAATCTAAAATATTATTTTATATTCAAAAATAAGCATAACAGTTTATATTTTAAAAAATGTAATACTGAAGATAATAATAATAAAAAAATCTTAGGTGAGTATTAAAAGAACGTATTATTTTTGAAATGCCTTTCAAAAGATGCCTGTTTTCATATATATATATTTTTTATTATTATTATTCAACGGATGTTTATTTTTTCGGTATTAAATGAAGATTTAATACATTATCTCATCTATTACTGAGTTGCATTGACATCTATACTATGTAAAATATATCTTAATTGCATTGATCTAGACACTATGCATGCCATATATTTCTATGTAAAAAAATTACATACTATGACGTATTATTTAATTTTATCGAAAAAAATGAATTAATATTTTAAAAGTTTATTTTTCATCTAATTTTGAATAAAGTGCTTTTTGAAATTGATATTAATGCCAGTTTTTATTTTAACGATTTAAATGGTTTGGAAATCTAATATAAAACTTTAAAAAAATTCTAAATTATATTAAATAAATTTAAAATATTTGGTAATAAAAATTACTCCAAAAAGTCGATGAACGAAACGCTAAAAAATGTCAATGCATTAAGCCGTGTTCAATCGACACGTGACTTTTCAGACAGGGCACCCCCCCCCCAACGCTCTCGTGGTATTATGGGGTTCTTTGATGCCTGTCCAGTTTACCGACTGTCGGTAAAGGAGACTGGTGTGGTGTGGAAGTTTGGATAGGGTGTGCCAGTTCAGGTGTCGTCCTCGCTATCTGACCGTGGTTCAAAATTACGAGGTCCTTCCCAAATTTTCCCTAGTGTTGCTTTGAAAAGGGACGTTAACATAATTAAATTAAACTATACCTACAAATCACTTTTCTCTAGATTTAAATTTGGAAGAAACTGAACAAAAAGCAATCAAAAAATTTTTTACTTAAGTATTAAATTGCCATTTGTAACTAACTGCATTTAGATTGTTTCCACTAATTAAAAAATGTTCGATATTATTCTCACTAATTTAAGTGATCTGACGTTAATAAATGAAAGAAATGGAAGTACTCGGCTGTAAAAGGGAAGTGCCCGGTTTGAGCAACGATGACACTTTTGGAAAAACAAAATCTTCTTAATACTGACTTTTCTGATTCTAGCAGAAAAGAAAAATATGACTGTACGCCTAGAATTCGATAATTAATATAAATGATTACTACTCAAAATGAATCCCTTTTCAGTTAAACAAAAGACTAATCAATATACATTTTTTTTTTTATGTTAATAGCTTAAAAGAAAATAGCCGTCCTCGGAGGCAGCCGTTCACACACCATACTAGTTTAGTTTAGTTTAGTTTAGTTATATTAACGCCCCGTTTTAAAGCAAAATTAGTGTTATTTTGGGACGGACCTCATAACTTTGAACCACGGTCAGATGGCGAGGACGACACCTTAGCTGGTACCCCCTTTCCGAGCTTCTATACAACACCAGTGGGAAGACGTTAGTCCCCAACGGATTTAACGCGCACCATACCCACTTATATGACGATTCTTCGATGGAATCTGATCAGGAACCCAAAACCTTTCGGTTCCAATCCCGAGACCTTACCACAGGGTCACCGCAGCCAAGCATGGAAGGTGTTAAAGGTTCAAGATCATTTTCATCAGACACATATGAATCTATAACTGTCGAACACCAAGAGATTGCTAACCACACTACAATGATATGCAACTTTAGGAATAAATTGAACCCAAGTTTAAGTTCCCATTTTCTAATAAATATACTTGATTAAAGAATATAATTTCCTCAATATAATGTGCATTATATTCATACAGGACACAGTATCATACAGGGAGTGTACAGAGTCCTCCACGCACCATACAAATAACTTAGCCATGTCAATTGTATTTTACCATAACAAGTTAACAATATTTAAAAGCATTCCTGCACAATAAACAGAGCATATTAAGTTATTAGCTTGCTATACATGCATTCGAAGTGGCGAAATTATTTGTCGAATAAAACTCACATTAATCGGTCAGGTTTATCAGGTTGAAACTAGCATAATCGGTGGGCTGCATTATTGTTTTATTACTGGATAACTTTCGAAATGGGTGTAGTTGAGGGAAAGAAGCATTATTGATAATTTATCTAGGAATCATGACTATGTGAAATAGAAACTAGCGAAATCGAACCAGTGGTACAGACTGGGTGACTGGTTCATTTTTCCCCTTATTTTAAATATACAGATTGCTTGTATAATTTTAAATATGTAGATAAGCACCTTCGAAAATCGTAGGCACGGCATCTTACCATTTATTACTACCTTTAAAACTTTTCTTTTTCAAAAGACTAATTCAAAATTAAATCTGGCTGGCAATTTTTTTTCCGCGACTGTACATTAGGTTTATTTAACAGTGAAATATGCGGGGTTTTTTTAAATCTAATTTTATTAGACTACCATTAATTTACTAATAAAATATCAACTTCAATTGATGAAAAAAATAAATGCGATACCATAACTCTTTAAGTACATTAAAAGACCTTGTTCAAGCATTCTTCAAACATGAATAAATTGGTACCTAATTTTATGAATTCTATGTTCAGTATTATAGCTATGAAATCAAATTCTCTTTTCGAATTTTCTTTCTATTGGACTTTATGATAAAAATTAATACAATTTCAAGTATTTCTAAATTTTTAGTAGATTTTATTTTCTAATTTTTTTTTTTTTTGTATAAAGGCGTTTTAGTAATTATTACTAATGAAAATTAAATATTTTATAGAAAAATATTAAATATACATATACAAATCGGAAAATTCTTAGCATTAAATATCGATGCTCGTTCGCCTATCTTTAAATAAAATTTCCCTTTATGTACATTGTTAAAGCTGCGCATGCGTAAAGTGCCTTTACTCGTGCACATTTACGCAAAATTACATTTACGTCATATATTCACGATTGAGAACCATATGGATGCTCTTCGATTTCCTCCCTATTGATTAATTTACAATATGTTTGAAGCATGTTGGTGTATAAAATAAATTCATATTTTACAATATTTGATGTATAAATCACCAACACTCAGAAATCCAGAGGGTAAATTTCACGACGACATTTTATAGCTATTTAAATGTGGCTATAAACTTGGAGATAGCCTTTCGATTCCTGGTTAAAGTCATGGTATTTTACCTTAAGAAGGAAAATTCCTAGTATTTGATAAATATTTAAATATATTAAATATTTTGATTAAGATTTATATAATAAAATTTGGCAACGAAGCGTAGAACACCTTCATATAGAAAAATTTGCCAAATTCACAGCTCAAAGACGCGAATCAAATTTATTGCAGAATTTTAATCCAAAAAACATAGCCAGGTAAAAATACCATTTTAAATCAAAAATGGCAATGCATCTGTATATATTTAATAAGATTTTAATATAGTATTAAATTTTTTTTACTAACTTATTTTTAGATAAATTTTAAAGTGGAAAATTAGGAATAGTTCAGCAAAGCTTAAACTTGAACTGTACAATTCGCATCCAAAAATTTAGAATATTAATTTTTTAAGTAAAGGGCCTCAAAAATTTACTCACTTGCGATCACGAAGTATGGAAATAAAAAAATATAAACTTTGAATTGGAAATAGAGATTTTAAAATTTAAGAAATTTCAAAAATGGTAAAAAAAATTCGAATACCCCAATTCTTACTGCATTTCTAGAACATGAACAGTTCAGCTAATTTCACTCACACACACACACAAAATGAATCAACATTTCTGATTTGTCATGTTTATACTCATTCAATAAACTAGCAAATAAATTCTAATGATATTTAGATTAATAAAAAGATTTTAGGTAAAGATTGATTCGCATTTAGGCTGAATTGGCTTTGGCTATTGATTTATATTTAAGCTGAAACTGAAAAATGATTTTAAGTAAAGGATGTAAATTATTAATTCATCAAGAATTTTAACTTTTATATCAATTCATTAATTCTCAAACGATATAGATATATTTACCATCTTAAATTTAGACTGGAATATATTTGCAGTGTAGTTTAGAAAATATTTAACTATCAAAACTAACAAATGAAAAACAATCAGAATATTTGGTAATTAAGTAAAAGAATTAGAAACGCATAAAATTGCAAGTTTGATATACAAAAACAGATGGTTTACAAGATTGTTACCATATAAAAAGTAGAATGTGAATGCATTTGAAATAAGAATTCATAACAAGTATGAAAGTAAATTGGGTTTTGCAATTTTATGTAAAATTTCTTAACAAGAATTCATTCAAAGTATTTTATTTTAGATAAACCGACTCTTCAGTTCCGAATTCTATTAATGAATTCTCAAGAGTTGCATACATTTAAATAAATTACTGCATAATAACATATAGCGAATTTTTAATTATAATTTCAACGATTGTTTCCAATTGTTGAATACAACTCAGAAAGAGTGAATAATAAATGCATTATTTAATTTAAGAAAATATTTTCCAAATTTAAAACCCAAGAATTCTGAATAATCAGCTGCTAAAAGGTTTCATATTCAGTATGAAAAAAGGAAATTAAGAAGCAATCAACACTAGATTATAGCAACATTCACATTCAGTCACCATTTCTCAAAATGTTATGTTTTATTCACAGAAAATCCATTTCCCGAATAAAAAACCTAAATTTTTCCACTTTCTATCTGGGAAGAATACAGAAAGTTAATTTTTTACTTTAAATTCGAATGAAAATAAATCACAATTAAAGACATTACAATTTCTATGAAAAACAATGTTAAAAAAAACCAGAGGGAAAACTTCAAATTCCATTTCTAAAGCATGACCAGCTTTCTAACTGTCATATCTACACTCTTATCAATAAAATAACAAATTCTAATAATTTTTATTTAAATTAAAATTTTAGGCAAAGGATATAAACAAATAGCTATTAATTCATTTTATTCATTTCTACTTTTCATTTGAATCAATTCGATATTCTTCTAACGACTTGGATGTGTGCCCCGTCTTCAACTAACAAATTCGTAAACAGAATTGATAATTTCCCTGAGATGTCTTTCATGAATAATTTGTCAGAGGTGTAAATATTCAGAAATTTAATACAAAATTGAATTCAGAGTAATTTTATTTCCATGTTTGATATACGAGAACAGGTCATTTACAAGATTCCAATATATATGCATGAAGAATCAAGTACAGGTATCAAAACATCAAAGGCTTATTACATACATTAAATTGGCTTAAAAAGAATTGAGTTTCTGAATTTAATCTTATACGAATGCGTTACTCAACATTGAGTTGGAATATTTTATACAGCATAAATTGCAATAACTGGAGAAAAATATTTAAGTTAACGCATTTGGCAGAATTTCAATTAAAAAATTCATTATAAAAAATTTCAATGCAACACAGAATACGCGAAAGTTTAATATTCTATTAAATTAAAATTTTAAAAATTACTGAGAAGTTGATAATTCAGAACCCTAGACTTTAATGTTATTGGAAAGAGAAAAAGGGATCTGTCCTACATTTAGATTTAACATTCATCGCATCCATTCACTTTTTCCCTTCAACAAAATACATTATATTCGAGTAGAATTTTTTGCTTATTTTACACTACTGCTTTTTTAAAAAGCATCGCATTTTCTCTAAAAGCATACTGATCACCGTGGTGATCAGGCACGATGATCAAATGCTTTCCGAGAATCAAAAGGATATTTTGATTGGCTGGCCGGCCGAGCCAATCAAAGTATGCTTTATCCGCGGATGTGAACTTTTATCTAAAGTCGCAGTAGCGAGATATTTAGAATTTTAAGTTTACTATTAATCTTACAGTAACTATTACCATTTTATTTTAAAATTTAACATAAATAAAATGTTAATTTAAAAATTGCAAATGGATGCAACGAACAGATTTAATATATATGCACAGACTACGGTAAAAAATCTGAAATGTTCAAGAGTTTTAAATTAATAATCATTGACATTATGTCTAAGTTTTGATACAGAAACAATTAATTCGAAGCATTATGAAAAGGTAAAGAAAAGAAACTGTTTATTTTATAAACATTTTAGAAAATTTATAGTTTCAAAAGTCAAGTATCAAATTTATGATATTACCATAAAACGTCTCTTCAAAATACAAAACTGTTTCATGTGCGTAAATACGACTTAGGATTTATTAATATTTATTGAAAATATTTTCGAAATTTTAAATAAATGTGAGAAGACAAACATGCATGCTAACAGTACGTTTTTATTTATCCTCCATACACAATTGACATTTTTCTTGACAGGAGTTACTGTTCGTAAATTTTAAATTATCCGAGCATGCATATGACGGTTATTATAGCAAACTTCATAACTTTAGAGTTTACTTTGAGATCAAAATTGTTTAAATTTTTAATATCTTGGGAAACATAACCGAGATGAAGCATAAAATAATTTTGCATATTTAAAACAAATATTTGAAAGGCGAATATCAGGATCATTATGAAATCCAAAATTTCTTAATGTACTAGAATCGTATATATACGGTCTTGAGGACATATTGAATTATTTGATACCTCATTTTATAATCACAAAGCGAGTTCTAGAAATGGACAAGATCAATAAATTGTTTTTACGAGCATTGCCATTCAGTACAAAATGACACCAAAAGACTAATTTTGAAAAATATGTAATTAAAATGAAAAACGGATAAGTTTACGAAAAATATTTACATTTTGCTATGTTAATCGGGGATTAGAGATAATCTCAACAAATCAACTAATGGCGAGAAGATTCATTTTTCACTCACAATGATGAGGTAATCCACTACGCAAATGAAATTGGTTTTTAATTTCATAACAATTGCGTTTCCTGCCTATATTGACGGGTAAATGAGAGCTCTGCTTGTCAACTTGTTGAGCTCTAATAAGAGATAAATAACCATACAAAAATTTTAAAACTAATTTTGTCTGAAATTTAAATCAAAAATTGTCGTATTGAAAAGTTTGTTTAGATTACTAATTAAATTTAATTAACTTCAAAATTTGAAGTTATCCATATTAAAAACCATTTCACCAATGAAGATTTTAAAAATACTTATTTCTCAAAAATTAAAAAACAGTATTACATTTGAAGGGAATGAAAACTAATATTTTAAGAGCTGGTATAAGAATAAAAGTTTCCAGACAATTTTGAGATGAAATATTTGATTCAAAACAAGCGTTTGACAATTCTAGATATTTTGCACACTTCAAGCTTTGCAAAGTTCGAAAATATATAAATATTAAGCATCTTACATTTAGAATAGAATAAAACATTTCAAAGATGTATTGATATCCAAGTAATTTTGGCTACATACATAATCACATTTCCACTGCGCAGACCATTTATGTATTCATATTTTGGAACCAATATAAATTTAGGCGAAGCCAAAATGAATTTTGCAAACTGCATAAATTGGATCTCCATAGTTCCATTGAAAAGGCTTCGAATTGCAAGGTTTAAGGCTCCAAATGGCATCTTGAGCCGTGGTCATTTGGTTTAAAACATGTAGATATCTGAAAAGATTAAATAGATTAAAACAAACTATCCAGAATGCCATTAAATGCCAGAATATAAAAGTCTAAATTTTGATTGAATTATTGGAGTGGATTTAATCTGAAATGTATAATTGCTATCAAAAGAAGCGGAATCTACATAGAATACTTTTCCCACCAACAGTTATGAAAGATGTAACCAACATTTAAATAGCTATAAAATTAAGCATTTTAATTATTCCAGAATTTTGAGATGCGTGTTTTAATTCTCCAAGAAAGTCATAAAAAGAAAATAATGAATGTTGTAATAGCGTCCGATAGTCGGAGTTCAGATTTTAGAATACGATAAATTTTGCCAGACTCTAAACTTCAACAGAACCACTTAAAAACGCCGAAAACGAACGAATCCTTACATATTGGAGAGAAAAAAGGCCCGATGTTGAGAAATGTGCACAATGCCTTTCGTAGAGATTGCAAATTAATTCCTAGATTGCCGTTTATATACTTTAAAAATCGAATCAGTTCGCCTTGCTGATTATACGCTGGTAACTGCGTTTAATGAAGGATAGAAAATTTTAAACATCAACTGCAATACGTTTAGTTTGACCCCAAACACGACTTCAGCGGAGAAGTGACAAGATTATGTAGAAACATTTTTTGCTCATCTCTCATAGACACATGTCTGAAAAGGTTTGACCATACACTTCCCTATTGACAAGAAAGCATACATAGGGCAACTCCATTCTTGGGCAATGAATTACTTCGACATCTATTTACAGAAATTGATTTCCCAGTATAACAAGAACGGTAATTCGGTTCTTATGTTCAAAGGCAGATAAAACTTGATATTTACAGGAAACTATAATTTATGTATTTCTGTGCCTTCGGAATACTTTCTAGAGGGTCCAATATGCTAATCTGATAATTGTATTATAATGATTCAAGAACTTACCATGATAATTTGAAGAATCAAATTATCTTAAGGAAATTGGTGAGTATTGATGGCTTGTACATGGAGCAGAAAGCCTTATTGCCGATGGTGACAACGCACTTTTATCCAAGAAAAAATGCACCCATAATGGTTGTAAGGTGTCTAACCTATGAATACATAAAATAAGAACACTTTTATAGGTCTAATTATTCCATAATCAAAAGCGACTGGATACAATTTTCGATTCGATTTGACAGTTATCATAATTCATGCAACTTACCGATATCCCTTCAGTACCATTTTTGAATCCGCTAATCCAGACATCTCCCATATTTTGAATTTGCGGCTGCAGCCGAAATGGTATTCACTGCAAGATTAGGAGTGGTATTAAGCCGTTGTTCAGTTAAATGGCCTCTAATGTATTCTTTGAAGAATTCGCTGCTCTAATATCAAACGCAGGATTCTTCCTCTTTTCCGATTCATAAGACGTTCCACCATGAGTAAACACGAAGAATTCAGAATACTTTCAGGTATAAGAAAATTTAAATTACCATTATCTCTAAAGTTCTTGCTATTACTCTAAAAATTGAAATTCTCATTCGTGTTTTCTGTTCATCTCTTGAAAACTGCGCAAGTCTCAGACTGAGAAATCCACGTATTTCAGACTCGCCACTTAGAAGCCACTTTCCTGGAATATGAAGGGATTATAACCATTTCTTTCACTTTCAATCCACTGTGCAGGTCATCTTTAAGTTCCGGTAATTTTTTTGGTACAAAGTTGACACATTAAGATTAGTCTAATATCTCAGGCTTCATAAATCATCCAGTAAATCTTTGGTCTGTTAGTCAGATTCCATAGGATCCGAATTCTAATTTGCGCTTGAAGTTCCAAATTATTGGTTGTGCCGCTATCACTTGCTTCAAAACCTTTCGACATCTGAAAAGAAATTAATGATTGGATATGAAATCTACCAAGAATATTATAAAATGCAAAAATACAATTTACTTTTATCTACATCAAAAATAAAATCTGATAATTTGCTTGCAACTTCATTGACAGAAATTAAAGGTTTCTCGTTTTAATCAGGAAATCTTAAAGCTCACATCAGTTCATTTTTTTTAAAAAAATTAAGCTATTAGCCGCATTTAAAATACATTTGGTGAACAATCTAAATATTTGGTTTAAAAAAAATACTTCCAAATCTTTTCCGAGAGCTACAAGCGTATATAAGAAAATAAGTTATGCATCTAATTTGTTAATTGCCCGTTAAACATTATTGCTGATTATACTTAATATAACAAGTTTATTCGTTAAACGCTAGAATACTCTTTAAAGCGACGCACAAAATGCTTAGTGATAAATTATGAGTTTTAATTTAAGGAACTTGAAGTTTTAATTTTGGATAGTTGCATTTTAAATTTTATGGAATGTCATATTTAGATGCTTGAAAAATAGAAAAACGAATTTGAGGATCTTACAAAGAAGCATATTTATTAACTACAACTTATAAAGGATCTAAAAACTGTTTTTAAATAGTAATACATTTATTCATTCTAGAAAGTAAGTTTCCCTCAGTCCATATAGACAAAACATTTACCTTGAATCATTTTTTTTGTCCTATTACAGGTGCGTGTTGGAATAAATGATCGGAGAGTTCCTGATCCTGTACTACCCAAGTGATGACATGCAAATAGCCATCACAGTATAACATTTCAATACCGGTAGTTCTTACGTTGGTAGTTCAAAAGGTCCCACATATTTCAACTGTTTTTTGGAAATTATGTTTCACTTCTCTTTGCAACTTCCAGAAAGCTTACTTTCGAGACGAATCTAATACAATTGGCTTCCAAACGCCATGTCGTTTTGTCAGTTTTTATTAATATAATTTGCAAACTTACTGTGTGCTTGAATTTCTTGTACTTTGATGTCATCCTAAGAGAATACTTCCTCGCATCCAGCATTGGTACAGATGGATAGCATGTACATGGAACTAGGAAAACAGTATTGGTTATTGACGCCGTGTCTGTCAAACAAAACGGCATGGACACATAAATTGTCCACCCTATAAAAAAACTAATGAAATATAAAGTACATTTTTATAACTTTAATGACCATTGGTAAATTATTGCATCCAATCTTCATTTCGATACGACAATTATAAATAAGCATTAACTTACCGATATTACTTCTGTACGGAACCGAGAGAAAGTCCCCTGGCCATCCAGATAGCTGTTATCAACACAATTTTTACCAAGAGCCGAGAAGGCTGTCACTCCACATATGGGTAAAGGCGTTGTTTCATTGCTTCAACAAACATCCGAAGAGTCTACAGAGAGCTGCTCTAATCACTCCAGGATTTGTTTCGTTGATAATTTCTGTGAGGTTGCATTTCTTTTAAATGAGTGAAAAATCCGATGAATCCAATGCAAACTTCCTGGTATGAGTGAGGCAGTTTAATGATATCCAAGGTTATTTTAACCCCAGAAACTTAAGTATTCATTCTGCATATTTTCAGAAACGGCACAAGAAAACAATCGCTATGGCTCTTTCCTATATCATTAGACTATACCAAGTAAAATCCACATAATTATGGCACTTTCTTCATTTGAAAGCCACTTTTGTAGAATATCCAGAGATTATTTCTTCCGTATTCAATCAAAACCCCAAATGTTCAGATTTTAATGCGTCTTAGAAGCTTTTCTAAAGTTTAAAAATATACGAATGGGCATCTAACAGTTTAGTGTTTAGTTTTAAATTTTGAAAGACAGAATTACAAAGATTATCCCGCGCTTACTTTCTTTGCTCTCGAATAGAACAGCCTCCTTTGCCTTAAAGCTGTACCGACTGTTTAAGCGTTGGGAAAATGACAAGTTATTTTTTTTATGCATCAAAGGATAGAGAAATGCAATATGAAATTTGCCTACTTTCATATATGTTCAAAATTGCTGCATTTAACGGCAATATCTCCAATGCTTGGTTACATTTCCAAACCTTTTTCTATCCCTTATATAGCTTATTTCCTTTCATTAAATTTAAAAAAGGCAATTAAAATTCATCCGAAATCAATACACGAGATCAAACTTCTGTTTTCGAATTTTGATATGGAACAAACTAAATTTTTAATTTCTGGACCTGTCATTGGTCAAATAAGCTACTTTATTCAATAGAAATTATACTTTATTGCGCCTCAAAAATATCTAGGCACTTTATGAGTAATTGATACGCGAGAACGAATTGAACGAATTTTTCAGCACGAGGCGCGATGTTGTAACGTCAACTAGGGGACTAAATTCATACAGAAAGAAAAAACGACATAAACAATATTACTGTTCGTATTAGAGATTTACGATTTGAATTTGCAGGTTTAGGGGGGGGGAGTGTGGTTAGAAGATCGAAAGGCTTCATAATTTAAGATTATGTTTACGGAATTAATACTGTCCAAGATGGCAAGAACCGCGAGCTGAAATTTAAGATAAAAGGCAGCTTTTAATAGAGATGTAGAAATTCTGGAATAAATTGTTTAATTTCCAATACACGAACAATTTTTTTTATTGCCACTCTACGAATAAGTAAATACAATTCGAAAAAAAAAAATATCTAATGTTTGTATATTAGGCATTTTAAAGAATTGCCTTTTTTAACGAGCCAGTAGATTTTTTTTATATCGACAGTCCTAAAGAAGACTCAGTAAACCAAAGACATTGGGAATCCAATATCTAATTTCACCACAATATGAATTCGAATCTATTCTGTTCATTAGTATGTTAGTCAAGTGCCATTTGTTGATCCTTATTATACCATGAATAATTTCGATTATTCGTTGAAATCATAATGCATTTTAACTGTCGATTTGAGTACAGTTCTAATCATGAGATTCTTCGGAATATTATCACAAAATGAACATTAAAACAATCGATTTGTCTGTTATTCAATCCTATTCGAGCTTATTACTATGTAAAGCGGAAACTTCAAAACAAAGACGATTATTCTGTCAGATATAAATATATAGCGGTCAAATTTAAGGTATTCAAATCCAGAATTATTTTTAAATTATAAGTTAAGAAACACCTAGTTTAATGTTAAGCTTAATTCCAAGTCGCCTAATCATTCTGTTCAGCATCCTTCCCTTGTTTTCCTACCTCAAAACAACGTTTCAAGCTATATCCCTACTGTCTATTGAAATAATGGTCGTCAATGTGAAATTAAAGAGTTTAGAATGAACAAATCCTTGTACAACACACACATGTATGCATTTCCCACACCTCCATTTCCAACCCCCGCAGCCACCACACGCACACATGCATTTCCCACACCTCCATTTCCAACCCCCGCAGCCACCACACGCACACATGCATTTCCCACACCTCCATTTCCAACCCCCGCAGCCACCACACGCACACATGCATTTCCCACACCTCCAACATCAATCCCCGCAGCCACCACTCGCACACATGCATTTCCCAAGCCTCCAACACCAATCCCCGCAGCCACCACTCGCACACATGCATTTCCCAAGCCTCCAACACCAATCCCCGCAGCCACCACTCGCACTCATGCATTTCCCACGCCTCCAACACCAATCCCCGCAGCCACCACTCGCACTCATGCATTTCCCACGCCTCCAACAATAACCCTCGAAACCACAACTCAAGCGCTCATTACCCACGCCGTCTGCTTTACTCACTCCATCCCTGCCTAATGAAACCTTGCACAAATTAGACTCCACACCCACTTCAACTTCCAAAACAAAGTACATTAATTTCAATCCGTGAATAATGAGTGTATTTAAGAGGTCTTTCGCGATGCACATCACTAGGGAATTTTCTGATTCGCATAATGCATCTCAACTCGATACTAGAATGCATGTCAGTATCCTCATTGCTCCTCGAAAAGGAAATATTTTGCAATAAAATTAAAAATAAAATTTAAAAAATTATTGAATATAGCAATTTTTGTGCTAGTTCTGATTAACACGTTGAGTTGAAGCAGAATAGAAACGATTTGTTCGAATCGTTAAGTTGCATACAAATATTAGCAGTATTGTGTACGGCTTAATGTGAAAATTTATGAATATTAAATTTCCTCCGAGTTGGGTGCTAGATTGCCCAAACCCGGCATCTAGCAATTTTCGATCATGTTTCTGAACAACTCAAATCATTACTATTATATATTGCGAAGAAATCAAATTTTGGTTGAAACGCTATTTGTATCGATTAACGCAAGAATGATTTGATTCTCAAGTTTAACAGATATTTGGATGTACGATTTTGTCTGAAAGGATACCGTAATATTGCTAGTTTCTTCCTTGGCATTTCGTTAATTTACCGTATCAAATTTTCGATCTCCATATTCCAGATTTCTTTGTGCTCGTATCAGTTGGATACAAAACTAATTTTCTAAATTCCAGTTAATATCGTAAAATGTTAGATTAAGATGGCTCATTTCTGGCCGGACATAGTTAAAATACATCTCGATTGAAATGCTCCGATAGTTTTTGTAATAGATTATGCAAGAATTCCGGATTTAAGCAAATAAACAATACTAAACAATGTAGTAGATAATGCTAATTAAATGGCACTCCTTAAAGGGTACAATTAAAATGCAGGAATACAAAAATGATTCATTCCATTAGTGTAGATTACACGAAGGACGTTAAGATAAGCAAAGATTAAGAATGACAGATTAATATAGAAAAGCAAAAGAATTTTATATGAAACTTGTTTATGAAATTAAAAACTTAAACACAAAGAATTATTTCAAAGGGCAAGAGAACGTTTAGTGTACTAATCGGCAATTTAGTACGAATATGGTTTCCAAATACGATTTAACGAGGAATACTTCAGGCTTAATTAAGAGATGATGTCGTTTAACATCCTTTGAAATGGATAGCAAAATTAGAATGTCATTAATTTCCTTGTATCCTTCTGTCCTCGCTTGATTCGATTTCCCGTTACCACTCGGTCATTAAGAACCAACCACTTCAAAAAATTTCGTCATTCCGACTTCATCCAATTCACTTTACTATCAGGGAGAATCTTCGTTTATGATGTATATTTTAATCTCGATCTCTGAAGTGCTTATATTTAGCACATAATTTCTATATATTAAGGAAATTCCTCGATCTATAGCGTAAATAGTAGGCCGCGATTCTTTTTAGTACCTAAACTAACAGTTTATTCTTTATCTTTGTTCATCTTGCATTCAATAAAAACTTTGAACATCAAGAATTAACAGCAAAACTAATTTTTATTCTAAACACAGGTGCGCCTCTTGAGTTGATTAAACTCTTGATTGATTTTGACTTAAACTTCCTACTTTAAGAATTTGATTCGTAATTCGCAGTACAAAATTTGCCATATCAATTCATAAACAGAAGTTTGAATACCAGCCTGAAATCCGAAATTTAATTGCTTTAGAATATATCGACTGAAATAAGTAAACGCTATTAAGAAATTTCAAGAATCAACGATTTAGATTAAGTAGTCCTTATAACTTCGAAATACCCAGAAATAAAGCTACACCGGAACTTAATTGAATGGCTTTTGACAAAGTTACAATGATTAGAGGACGATCTGATTTCTAAATTAACAATATTCGAAAATTAATGAAACCAAACTGTAGTTTAAGAGTCATTTTGGAAAATTTCTTAAAACTTTAATATATTATTGTATAAAAATATTCAACTACCGCTTTTAGTTTAAGAGGATGCACTTATTGCCAGGTTATTATTGGTTTGAGATATTTATTCGTTTGAGCAGGAATTCGATTTCACTATATTCTAGACTGTTCCTTTAAGATGTTTTCGACACCTCGCAAATTCGCGGAAGAACTAAAATCTAAACTTCTAGTATTCTGAAGGAATAAGGAAGAATTCATAATATCCGAGTATTCTGCACAAGTAACCTCCAAGCAACTAGGGTACCACAATTATGTAGACATACTTAGTCCAATGCGATGCGACAGCAGGAAATTCAGGAAGAAAATATCGCCCTCCATCCAAAAACAGCACAACACTATAGTACTGGTGTTTTTTTAAACCATCTTGGAACTAGTATTAAATTTCGAGTCAAGTTGGAAGAATGACGCTTGCAACGGCGATAGCTTCAAAATATACAGTCCATCATAAGGAAAGTCGGGTATAAAGATGCAGGGGTCTTTCACATCGTATTCGGAATTATCTGTTGTGAAGTGACCTGAAAGAGAATTTGTGGTTACCTTGGCGCAAGTTATAAGTGATAAATTAATAATTTATTACGAAATGGGATGCTTTGTTCTACTTTATATCGATTTCCGTGGAAAGTTTTATGCTTAATGAATTGCACATCGAGAATAAGATTTGAAGGAATTATGGTCGTTCAGCGAGGTTCCAATTTCTCAATCTAGGCAGCTAAAAATACTGTTAATAGAATTGACAATAACAAAAATCCTATCCTTGAGTCTCTTTATAATCACAGGAATGATTTATGGCAAGAGGACCAGAATTAGATAAACTGGGACAAACAATGATGCACCATCTACGCAATATAAAATATTTAAATACATGAGCGCCTCATTACATAGCAGAACATACGAGATTGCCTTAATATTACAGCTTTATGCTTTTATCATTTTGGGTAAAATGAAGGAACGTACCTTAATCAGCTTTCATTAATGTTACAACAGAAAGATTGCCGTACAAATACGTTTTAAATGTCGTTTCATAAAACAGAAAGCCTTGCAAGTTTAAGGGTTTTTCTCGTAGTAGTGCAATAAGTTTATCATGCGAAAAATATAAAGATGAAAAATTACCTACAACTAAAAAACCATGTATGATTATTCATGGTTTCTTAGTTGTAGGTAATTTAGGATTTTAATGATATTAATTTTTATGATATTTTAATGATTTTATTTCATGAGAATCACTTGCGATCCCCGAGGCTTCAGGCGTGTTCACAAGATGTTATGATAATGGAATTTAAACTTGCATTTCACCACATAGATTTCCAAGAAAAATACGACATGAAATTAAAACTGACAATTTTGCAAGATGTGCTATTAAAATTGCAATCAACTAGGGAGGCAAAAGCTGTGGGCCTATATTTTAAGAATAAACAAACCCACTTTTATGTAGCATTCATTGTTTACCCCATTGTAGTAACAATGTGAATCAAGAATTTATAAGCATTGACATTTGTTCAAATTACGCATTTCAAGAAATCTTGGCGCGTTGGTCATTTGTGGCCCCACGTTGCCAAAGCCATGTTCAAACATCTGTTCTCAGTAACCCTTATGACATTCAATTCATTATTTCGGGTTATTAGAAGCTGGCACTATCGAAATTTATACGCTACACTTCGACACTATTAAGAAATTGTCCTTTCAAGACAAACTTGCCATCAATCCCGAGGGGTATTACGCACAGAATATAACAGCCTTTAGACGAAGATTTGGACCTGTAGCTGTCTATTTTGACAATAGCGATTTTCGAGAAATTGCATTATTCGAGAGAGATTAACTTTTACAAAATTTGATTTTCAAAAATTAAATTCCTACCAAAGTTTATTTGTATTAGAAAATTTTCCTTGACAACTCAAAAAATTATGATAGAAAGTTAACTTTACAGAAATTTAAAAATTAACGTTTCAGTGATAATTTTATCAATGTGCATTTAATTTATTCAAATTTTAAAGAATAGAAACAATGCTTATATGCTTTAATAAAACTGAAGAATTTGTTTAGTTAGACATTTCAATCGCATACTTTAGCCAATGTAAATCTATAGTTTAAAAGGTGCAATTTTATTCTGTAATTCCAAAACAATTTTCACTTTTAACAGATTTAAACTGGCATTTATTCTGCAAACCAAGCGACTAAAATACTTCGAGGAGAATGCGTTGACCAGTGAAATAGGGCTAGATCGACGATTCAAGCTTAAAATGCCAAGCTACTACGAGATTCAAAGTTGCCATATTATTTTAACTATTTTTTAATCCACTTCATTGTGCTTATAAACCTTCCTAATAAAGTCAAGACGCAACTTCGCGGACGGTGTTTCTAATTTTCACTATACTATAAACCCGTTTCTTCTATTTCGATGCAAGACAGAATCTAGCTTTCAACAATTTTTGAGTCACTCGATTAAATATTTGATGAAATAACGAAGAGGTTTAAGTTTCTTAACAATATAATATATTGTTAATTATTGATGAAAAAAATTACCAAAATTTGGAAAAATTTCCGACTATTAAATTGGCATTAGAAATTTTTTGTATCACAATATTTAAAAAAATATCACAAAACCCATGAAATTCAACTTTTACAATAAATTTGACTTTCCCAATAAATTTAACGAAAAAATGAGCTATACAATATTGCCATTATGTTTCACAGCAAGCCCTTTACATAAAACTAATAGCCTTTTAAAATAATAAATATTTTTTGAAAAAAGATTATGAACGAGTATTTCAGTAGAACAATTCTTCGATACATAGAAAAATAATTACAGTTCATTTTTGGACCTATGCAAACTCAAAACTAAGTAACTTACCCATTATTATTTAATTCAGCACGAATGATATGAACTTCTTGAAATAAAATACTCCGCTTTTATTCAGTCTCGGAACAGACGTTAATAATTTACACAATATACCCAATTTAACAAAATTCAAAACAATTTTATAAAATTCATTAAACGGAACCTTTCCTATAACCCACGCAACAATAAAATGAAAACCTATCAATTCTTTGAGTTTTTATAAGTTTATAGGGATCTAGAAATTTCTTATAAAGCTTCCTCTTCTTCCAAACATTCTTGTGAAGTGGCTGCTCAGCTAACACGTATGAAGTGGAGTACGAGATATTCTCTAAAAGTTGCTCACTTTTTGAAAAGGATTCAAAAATATTTATCTAAATTCAAACCCGAAAGAAGCATACTTAATAAATATAAATATTATTTAAATAAAGCTATTATCACGACAAACTAAAAAAATAAATCTGTCGTCTTTCGTAGAAAATTAGGATAAGGTGAAACAAAGGTGTCTTATCATTTATTCAATCAGCAGTTATAGGTTATTACTTTATATGCTATAAGCAGGGTTTTCGCTTAAAGAACATCAAAATGTCATGACCCAGTAGCATAGGTATCATTCGAGGTACACCATGATTTTGTTTGGCTCCTAATTCCAGCTATTTCTTGCTGAAACACTCCCGTATAGCTTTTTCAGATAAAAGTGCTTTTTCTAAAAGTTGTTCACTTTTTGAAAAGGATTCAAAAATATTTATCAAAATTCGAACCCGAAAGAAGCATACTCAATTAATATAAATATTATTTAAATAAAGCTATTATCACGACAAATTAAAAAATAAATCTGTCGTCTTTCGTAGAAAATTACTATAAGGTGAAAAAAGGTGTCCTATCATTTATTCAATCAGCAGTTATAGGTTATTACTTTATATGCTATAAGCAGGGTTTTCACTTAAAGAACATCAAAACGTCATGACCCAGTAGCATAGGTATCAATTGAGGTACACCATGATTTTGTTTGGCTCCGAATCCCAGCTAATTCTTGCTGAAACACTCACGGGAGTGTTTCAGTATAGCTTTTTCAGATACTGCAAATAGCCGGTTATGTTTACTGCTGACCATTAAAATTGCAACACCAGGAAGGAATGATCTGACGAACGTCAAAATCATATGGAAGGAAGAAGATGTTAAGATATGCAAATCAGCGCTTTTAGATGACGCGGGGAAGAAACGACATCTGAAGCACCGCATAAAAGAAAAATTGTGAAAGGGGTTTTTCAGTTGGAAAGTGTTTTGTAAGGATGGAGTTTGATCTGAATATTGTGTCATGCGTTGAATTATAACGGATCATTCAGGATCTCAATGGGCTACCATGATTAACGTTTGAGTGGATAGACTTGCTGTGTGGTAGACAATACAAAACCTTACAACAACATTACGGGCCATTAGTCAGGAAATGGGCATGTTTGCAGCACGGCCGGTATCCACTCGTACGGCGCGACAACTACTTCGGTTTCTCTTGAATGCCGCATAGGAACGGCGACTCGGGTACGCAAAAGGAGACAAAACTGGATGCTGGATTAACATGCCTTTTAAAATTTCTCGTTTCTAGAGGTGCGGTTTAGGGCTTTTCGGGAATTTTCCTTTCCCGTCCAAGTGGGTCACTTTCGGGCTCTTGCTTCCGTTACAGGAGAGATGGGTGTTAGCGACTACTAGGTTATGCATTCCAGGAGGTTCGTGTTATCTATAATTATCGCGGCTCTTTTTTTACAGAAGATTCTCCTGTGTCTAAGGCGGTGGGGTTGAGGAAGGATTCTCTCAATAGGTTGTTTGCGCGTATTTTGTTTTGGAGGTTTTAACTCCTATTTCTACGTGCCATCTCAAAACGCAAGATTTTACGGTTATTTACAAAAATAAAACTTCCACTGAAGTTTTCTGTTAATGAATATAAGGAGACTTTCACGTGATATATTTTTCGGGTAAACACGAGTTTCTATTCAATATAATATTTTTGAAAACTCAATATTTTATATTCAAAAATTCAATGAGCATAAATTTATATTTAAAAAAAAACGTAATACTGAAGATAATTAAAAGAAAATCATAGCCGAGTGTTACGAGTATTTTTAATGACTTTCACGGTTCTGTTTTCACAATATCTTTTTAATCAACGGATGTTTTTATTTCAGTATTGAATGTATTCAGTATTAAAATTTAAAACATTATTTCGTCTATTATTGAGTTGCATTGGTATTTATACTATATAAAAAATATCCCAATAGCCTTGATATATACGCTATGCATGTCGTGTATTATGAAAAAAAATTACATACTAATATAAAGTATTATTTATCCAAAAAATGAATTAATATTCTAAAAGTTTGTTGTAACTTAGATGAAAAAAATGAGATTAAGGCCAATTTTTATACAATGATTTAAATGGTTCGGTAAATCTAATATGAAACTTGCTTCACGCAACAAAATATCAATGTATTAGAATGAAACACTTCGGTCGGTAGTAAAGGCAACGCGTTATCGAAAAAAAGGAAGGCAGTTGCTCAAAGTAGAAGGATGGCAGATTTATTACTTCGGCCCACGGAGAGTAACTGCCCCTGAGCTTGGAAGAGTCTGTCTCGCAGCGAGACGCTCAGAAAGTCGAGAAGGTAAAGAGTGCCGCATGAAAAGTGCTTGGATGTTAAAGAGTTAATGACATGTACGAGTTTGATTAGCTAGGATTAAAATGGCAAATTAGACAAACAATAGAATATAATTTAAATAAATTTTAAATATTTCATTATTGTTTATAATTAAAGACATTAAATTGATTTCAGTTTATATATTCCAAGAAAAATTATTCTAAAATTCTTTCATTTAAACTTTATTAAATTTTAAATATACTTCAAAATTTGATTATTAATGGGTTTTAATGAATATTAATGTATAATTATAAATTTCAAAACTTTCCATGTTCACTTACATTTTCTACTGAAATTAATCAGTTTGCATGCACCGATAAAATAATTATTTAGAAGAATCTATAAACATTTTTTTCAACATTTACTTAATTTTTGTCACGGAATTCGAAATAAAAAAAAATTAAAATGCATAAATATTCTAAAAATGTTTTAATTATACTTAATTTATTCTCATCTTATCTAATCTTGATTATTCCTTTACGTTTGCGAATAAAGCAACAGAATTACATAAAATATCTCTCTAAAATAGGATTTCAAAAGGATACCCACAGAAAACGAAGCCTCTTTGCAGCTAAATTATTTATGAAATCTCATTTGAAAGTTTCCGAAATTCCAAAGACTGGAGCAGTTATCATGTTTTTTATTCGTGGGTTTTATCTCCTTTTTCCCGGAAATCTGAAAATGTATAAGTTGAATTTATCTTATCTGTAAATAACATATTCCTTTTGAAATACATTTAAACACATAATTTCTACTGCTTCCAAGAGAGAGTGGGGAGTAGCAGTTTCCGGTTTCAACACGCTTACTCTTTGTTGTCTTGATAAATCTAACAAAATGTTCGTGCATTAAAAATAAAGTTAAAAGATCTATAGATTTCACTTCCACTGCTTTAATTATCATTAAAAGTCGTAATGTATTTCCTTTAAAATACTTCGCATTTATCTAAATTGCGTTTGAAAATTCGAAGTTTGAATTAACACGAAAGCATTATATTTTACTAATATAATCGCTGTGATAATGTGATATAATCGCTGTAAATGAAGATAGTTTAAACAACAATGATTTTCAATCGATGTTATTACTCTGTTATTATACGCATGCCAACTAACTTAGATCTAGCTAGGTTATATTAACTGGCTTTCAGCCAATTTTTTCTTTAAAATATTATTCGTTTTTTCTAGATGAAAAGTGGTGTATTTTAAAATACGCCACTTCAAGTTTGAACTATTGAACGCTGTATATATTAATCTACATATTAGAAATGTGTTTGTATTGAAATTAGTTTGTCATTTCTTATTAGTTTTTCATTTATCATAGCAACGTTGGAATGCTATATTAGCTGTTTTTTGTTGTTTGCATCGAGGCGATGCAATTATTATGCAAATACCTCATTATGTTTATACGAGACATAGATTTAACATTTACGGAAGTGTTCAGAGGATATGTTAAATCAAACGACTTTATAATTCCCTCATGTGCCAGCTGTGGACGCTGATGATTTCGTTTCATTTTCTATAATAAGAACTCAAAAGATTTAACATGATTCAAGTCCTGTTTTCTGGTTTGCTATTTTGGTAGGAAACATTTAACAGTCACTTCCAGCAGACAGAGATGAAGATTTGTAAATCATAAACCAGAAGAATTTTGTTTCTAAAACAGTGGTCTACAAAGGTCACAAATATTTGTTTGAACAATAATTTAAAGCATCATTGAGAAGCTATGCCTTTGAACATTTTAAACGTGACACGCTGTATCCTCACTTTCAATTGATCATATTCTAAACATTTTATTTGTAATCAGATTATTTACTCAGAATTGTTAATAATTCATATGACATTTTTGAGAAATAGCGTAAATTGAATAATAAAATGTAATGGTCCTACACCTATTGAAGATCATGGTTTAAAAAGAGGGTTGAACATCTTTTTGACTCTCCAAATGGATCACTTGAACTAAAGTATAGTGCTCTGGCACAATTTGTTGTGGAGAGGGGGGTGCCAGCTCAGGTGTCGTCCTCGTCATCTGACTGCGGTTCAAAATTACGAGGTCCGTCCCAAAATAGCCCTAGTGTTGCTTCAAACGGGACGTTAATATAACTAAACTAAACTAAACTGGCACAATTTGATACGATTGAATCTTCAAATATTATGATTATTTCTCGATGATACTTTGCAATTTATGAGAGTACTGTTTTTCATTAGGTCTCTTAATTCTCACCATATTCTTGACAGTGATAATCAAAAGTTTCTAACAAAGAAAATATAACCCTATAATTGCTGCAAATAAATTATATATTTATTGGTCACAAGCGCTCGAGTTCAATTCCTTATAATAAACGGAATTTAAATAGAAAATTTTAATAAAGTCAGTAACTGTTTAAAAATGTCTTTTTAGTGATGAATATCTTCAGACAGCCTCTATGAAGGCCAAAAACGTCATTCAGTCGTGACACTGTTTGTAAGATTGTATTCCACTGATTCAATTATCTTCCGTGATGCATTCAGTGTCATTTTTTTAACAGTCAAAGTGATACTATATTCCTTTTAGTAAGATCTCAAGTGTTTAGAAAGTTTCAGATTTAATCCAAAAATGAAGAATCTAATATGCACATTCTTACTATGATGAAGAATACTTAAGAATTTGATTCAATAAGGGAGGATTCAATAATTTTGAAAGAAAAGTTCATGTTAGGTATTAATATATCTAGATAGCCATGAGTAATTTAAATATATTTAAGTTTAGAATTTCTCTAAACTAACGTTAGAATCCCTGCTATGCAATTTCTTTAATGATGCAGGAAGTAATAGTCTCGAAACTTTGTGCAGATCATTTGTATAGATTTTAAAAAGTAATAAAAGTTTAGAATTTTATTAAACATACATTATATGAGATTTCGCTATGAAAATTTTTTTCAATACCAGTTTGACTAATTATTTTATACTGTAATTGGTTCAAACATTTGAACTAGATTACCTAGTAAAAAAATGTGGTTATTTAAAGTTAAATATTTTATTCAGATCCTTGTACACCTTGTATTTATAAAAGTTCCATATTTCACGCTTCTTATATCGTAGAATATTTTCATAGCAGGAAGAAATTAAATAAAAAGTTTTTATTTTACAATAAACGACTTTTCTACTTCATGTGTCAAACTGAAAAACATTTCTTAAAATTCAGATTCAGTTTTCCCTCTCTATGTCGAGCAGAATATAGCATTTTTTTAAAGTTTTATGCTCAATTCTTAATCTTTAGAAACGCTCCTTTAAAAGTAGATAGAATTTATCCTATTCTTAAATACATGTTTACCTATTTACTGCACGTTTTTTTTTTATGACATTTGATCGTCTCTTCCGTAAATAGTCAATTTTGCATATACTGCTTTTCAAGTATTGCTCCGGTGATAGAAACTATTTCAAAACTTCTTTTCTTTGCTATTTCGGATTCAATTCAGCGTCATCGCCAGATTCTTCAGCCATGGCTGCGACTTTGAATTCTCACAATCCTTTCAATCTTCTTTTATTTTGCATTTAAAGGCATTCCTATTTCCTTCACAACGTTGGGAATTCTGTACCCTCATGTCAACCATTTCCAATTTTTGTGATTTTTATCGTTTAGAAATAGCGGGCTATTCAAAAAGAAGGATAAATTCATATTTATTATATTTAATCGAAAGCGAAAATGGAACCAAATTTAGCGTTTGTTGATTCTCAAAAAGGTCCTTTTGTGTTCTTGTACTCATGTTCATAGGAATTTTGCATGGACTTTAGTAATTATCTAATGTATGTTTATATAAAACAAAATATATTAAAAACAGTACGGACTATAAGACTACGTAGTTGTCCTATATAAAGAATGCCATGCTGCTCAAAATAAATAGTAATCTTCACCAAAAATTTTGGAATTACTTCTAAATGCGGGAATTTTAAATTCATAAAAATTTTTGGTTGTCAATGTGTTTTTAAAATTAGAAAAATAAAATTTAAAGAAGGCAGTTGTAAAAAACTGTTTCGTATATCATGCTGGACTTTCGTATTATAATAGATATTTTAACGTTTCATTAGACACTTTTAGATACCTCCTATCTATAACGATATTTTTGCATATGTAGCTTTAAAAATCATTGATATTGTCACGTAGATACTATGGTATAGAACTCAATGACACACACAAGAGATAGAGCTAAACCGATTTATTAACTGAACTCAGAACTAAGAGAGAATACAGTAACTGACAAATCTTCTGCTTTTATAAAAGCAGAGAAAGTTCCAGAATACTCTTCTGGAGACAGTAAGAAAAGTCCAGAACACTTGTCTGGTAAATTAAAGAAATGTCCAGTATCTTCTGGAACATGAAATAAAGGAAAACATAAAATAGAGGAATTAAGTATTTACATATACTATTAATCGCATTGTCTCTAGCGGGATTCGAACCCAGGTCTCTTGATCATGAGACCAATGCCATGACCATTCGGCCATGGATATTCGACTGTATTTCTTCAATGCGGCAATATATTTCATATCAAAGAGCAGATAAGCTCGATAATTCATTAGTTCGGTTTCAAGAATATATTTTTTTGAAATTGAATTCGAAACGAAATCTGATAGCCTAATAATTTGCAGTGTTTAATATAATCAATATTATATGGATTAAATTTAATTAAATAATAATTAATAACTATAAACTTTTGATCCGAAATATACAAATTCTATTTCCTCAATTCTAACAGTATAGATAAATATATTACGTATATTTTGGAGCATGTTTCAAAAGATACGATGACAAAATTTATCGATTTAATCCAATCGATTGAATTGAAAATGATGTAGTGCAGACCGAAGCAAGTTGACGAGTGGGACAAGATGAAGAATGACTTAGTTAATGTTCATATTACTCAAACTTCGCCCCCTTACGGATACCGCTAGAGCCTCATACTTCTAGAAATTAACAATTAGAGCAGTGAAGGCCCTGTCGTTGTTTGATAAAACGTGTTCGTCTATTTTGACTCGCGTATTTCACTGACAAGTTTTCACTGACTATCAGGGAATATATGTGGTTATATTTTGTTATGACTACTTTAGACAACATACTTTTTATAACAAATATTTATGTACGCCTTATTCTTTTTAATCTACCAAAAATATCAAAGTATTTTAAAAGTATCCAATCAGAGTTAGATGAATGGAATAAATTATTTCGTCATTTTTTATAAGATTTCACGTTTACATGCCTTTATTACTTATTTTGGGCGATTTTTTTCATCAAAGCAATCTACAAACTTTTTTTAAACCATACTTTAAGTAAATTAGTCCTTTAGATAATATTTTAACAATCTTATCCTTTGGAGATGAGAGAGTTCCAAGAGAAACACATACGACAGATAAATTTTCTTTAGATTAAAAGGCCTAAGAGGCTGAGGTGGCAAAAGAAGAGATTACCCAAAACACTAAAATCTGTTTCCTAACACTCATGAATTCACCTGAAACTTCATAAGATAGTACAGTGCAATTTCTGCACGTTTGAGATCTAATTTGACCCTCCATAAGAAAAGAGGGAGAGAATATCGCAAAAGTTACAAATTGTGGCACAAGGGATGATCAAACTTAGGAAGGCTTACAGTTTTGTATTATATTACTTTACTGTGAGCTAGAATTCTAAACAAAATAAAGTTTATTACAAGCACACGTTCCCAAGATTTTTTCTCCTATTTCTCCATAATAGCATATGAACGTCTAGAGTTTTCTTTTCATGCGTTGCAGTAAGAAATAAAATAGTAATTCATTTGTATGTCAAAATAAACAAAACATTGGAAATAAATTCTCTTTGAAAGTTTAAAATGCCTTAATAGAATTTGATGTTAGTGCCATTAATAGAACATGCATTGATCACCGATTTATCACATTAAACAGCCTGCAACTGCAAGAAATTTAATATGTTCTTTTTTTTAATATTACGAGAGCTGTCCAATGTAGAAATGACATGAGAAAAGCATATAAAGCTTGGTTCTGACGTTCTCTTTTGTTATTAATTTTTAGTTATCCTTTCTGATTTAATATGAATAAAGTTGTGTGTGTTTGGTGATCAAACTATATTCCATATTTTGATTATGAGCATTTTCCTCAATTATCTTTTGAAGTCTTAGCTGGTTTTATTCGTTCTCTTCTGATTTTTCCTTGATTAACCCTTAACTGGGGAGGTTAAATTTTAGGACTTAACTAGGGAGGTGAGGTCTAAGAGACCGCATTTCATTTACACTCAAATTAAATTTTCTAATAAATGTATTAGTATGAAAAACTGCCAATATATTTTGCAGATATTTTTCTTGATATATAGATATGTTTTTCAAATTTTTCAAAATATATTATGATTGAAAATAGTAAATGCGTTGGAACATACATTTTATTCTCAAATTACATGTTACAATAAATAATATTCTTGAAAAGGCATATTACTTTTTACTTTTTAAGTCATATTTATTTTTACAGTATATGAAGGTATATAGAAGACAATATAATGTAAAATTCAACATTTATATGAAAAATAAAAAAATGACAATGGGTAAAATTGGCCCTTTTTTTTATCGGCTTGTGTGACTTTTATAGCACTGTTTTCTAGGGCATTTTAAACATACAGGTAAAAAACTAGTATAAAAATCACCCTATAAATTCTGTATATATATCTCTTGGTATATTAATATATTTTATAAATTTTCAAAATACATTATCACTAGAAAAATTAATTATGTTTGAACATACATATCAAAATCAGTTGAATGCGAACTTTTATCGAAAAACTCTTCTATATAATTATCCTTATCACTAAAATCACTTTATGCTTCATTTAAAAGTGTCTGGAGCACTGCTTCATAATAGGATAAGTAAACTGGATGATATTTCGGCCCAAATTTTAGCTCCATCTGCTAAGCCTTGTTTATCACTGGGACACTAACAGGGAGATGTGGTCTTAGAGACCGCGCTCGAAGAAGCAACAGAAATATTTTAAAAAGCATCTGCTGAAATCGGTTGAAAAAGTGCACGTGTATTGAAGGTCACAAAACAGGAAGCTACAGGGTCAATCCATTCAATTGAGCTAAACATAGAATAGACATGACAGAAAATCCATCGCTAGCGGTCTCACAGACCGCACGTCCCCAGTTAAGGGTTAACGAAAAGATTTAGAAGAATCACTTTTAATAGTCATTTCTTTATTTCTTAAAAGCTGAATTTAAAAGAACTATTCTTACATTTATAAGTGTAGATCTCATTTGAGAAATAGAAAGAAAATCTTTACTTATAATTCCTTTTTTTTTTTTTCTTTTTTCATTGGTTAAATTTAGTCCCTTCGTATACTTCAGAGCTTGAAAAATTCAGATGTATCTCATTAATGAAGGAGAATGACCGATAGCTGTTTTCATTCACTATCTTGCAACTGATTTTTTTCTTCGGCTTTTTCTTTGCGTCTCAGTAGTTTTTTTTTTTTTCAAGCTTTTGGCAAGTTTTTACTTCTATTTTCCCAAATGACTCTCTTCTAAATATCCTTTCATCCATTAAAGAACTCTTTCAGCTACATATACTTTAAGTTTGAAAAACTCCATCAAAAAGTCCTTGCATTTACATAATGAGGCATTGAATAAAGTTTTCTCTTAATTGATAAATGTTATCGAAGAATTTTGTTGACCTACTCTTTTCGAAGGCTTCTTGATATATTGATATAACTTATGGCATTTTTCTTCTAATATTAATTAGCCTCTTACAACATATGATGATTTTTCACCCATAAATATTTAAGATATTTTATTATTAGCGAAAACCTATTGATAACAAATCAAGTTCTTGTTTGTACGTTCTTAAAATTGGTATACATAAATAGTATCTGATAGCATCTATATATGTCGGTAGCACATTATTTTTAAAGGTTAAGGGTGCACTCACAATATTGGACTCAGATTATCCCATCCCGTCCGAGGGAATTCTGATGATGATATGCGGAATGGTATTAAATGAAATAACAAAATTAACACAATATACATGATGACAACAATTTTACACAAATTTCATGAAAAACGTGGCAAACGATAGAAAGAATGAACTGGGAAGTACAATCGTATATAGAAGCTCCTATAGGTCGTGTCGCTGATTATTTAATTTCGCTGATTATTTAATTTCATTTATCATATCAAGTTACATCTTTTATAATATGTGAATGCATTTTAGTAAATTGTATAACAATTTAGGTGGGATATCTGAGTTTTGAAATTATATGCGTAGCCAAAGATTAAATTAGATTTATCTGAGATTTTGCTGTATGTAACTTATCTGCAAATGGGTTTTTTTTAACATCACGATTTTTATTTTTTTCTCCCACCCTAATATATAATATATTCACAAATAAATTACGCTTAATAAAACTAACATTTTCTGGAAGTAACTAGCAAAAATACAACAAATTGCGATAATATTCTAGTTGCTTCTTCCGTAGGGAAAGTTTGAACGATCGCTTGCATATTTCGGCTATTATTTCAGGAAATAAGCAACAACAAAAGAAAATTTCTTTTTTTGGAACACCGAAATGAACAAAATACAAATAGAGAAAAATTGACAATAAAAGCTATTGAAAAGACGATATCTCAAATTTATCCACGTAAATTGAAGAAACATTATAGATTTTTAAAAAGTGGTTAATGTTTTTCCATTGTGTTTCTTAAATTTAATGCTTGTTTAAAACCAATTTTTGTCTAAAATATGGGGTTTTATTATGTTTGAGTTAGGAAAGAAGTTTTTTCGTCTTCTCTTTTGACAAAAAGGATAGAATATAACTACTGTGTTCAGCTTTTTTTCTTTTTTTTTTTTTGTACTCTACTACTTTTTGTATTATCTGTTTTTCTTTGTAAGAAAGTAAATATAGGGTAAAAAAAGAAAATAACAGATAAAAATTAACAGAATTTCTGATCTTAGTTGGAAATAACTATTTAGAAAAAAATTGCTTTTTTAATCTGATGTAACCAGAAGAAAAGCTAATACAGTGAGAATTTCAGAACATATATGGTTGGATAATAATTTTTGCACAGCCTGAAAAAACGATTTTGTAAATGTACATCTTCATTATTAGAAAAAATAAACACTATCAAGAAATGATCAAAATTTCTCGTTTTGGAGTGTCTACCAATATTTAAATCTGTTACATCTTCTTTTTATTCTATAATGCCAACTATGCAAAATATATATATTGAGGATTAGCTGTTTTATTAATATTATTTAGTTTTATTACAACAAATGAGTCAGTAGAAAATGTGATCCTTAAAACCTAGGTCCTTATTGTTGGTCTTAAGTGAATAAGTTATTAAAAATGTTAATACTCTAAACATTTTAGGATTATATTCCATTATTTTACTTTTTTTTTGCTAACGTTTTTGCTTGTGATGCTGTTCTTTATATTATGAAATCAAAGTAGAAATTGTACAATATTTAGCTAGGTGTTGCACCAGGATATCGTATATATATATATATATATATATATATATATATATATATATATATATATATATATATATATATATATATATATATATATATATGCGTGTGTGCATATGTGTGTGTGTTTCATTTTATTTTTTATCCGAAAGCCAGGTAAGATATATTATCTGAGTCAGAGATATTTATAGAGAGAAGCAAACATTAAGAAAAAGAAAGTAAAAACATCTCATTTGAAATGCCACATGGCATTTACTGAGCCCTATTACCGAGATCAATTAATCCTACCGATTTATTTCCATGAGCAAGGGCGACGCAACAGTGAAAGACTTCCCTTTCTCAGCAATGACAGGCACTTGCTATGCTTTAGGGCAATGATCCTTTTCCATACAAGAACACTCATGGTAAATCCATTTTCTCATTCTCAGACAGAGTAAACCTATCAAGTCTCTGAAATCCTTTCTGTCAATTAGGCGCGACTATTTACTTCCTCATTGATTGAAGGCTCCCCATTCCGATGTTTGCTCAGTATTCACTCACTTGAAATTTTTTCATAGTCAAAAGATATTTATTATTCTAATATTCTTCAGATTAAATGGGTTCGTAAAAACAAATAACTTGTGTAGTGGTGCTGTGTGTGGAGTCTGATGTAGAAGATGAAATATGTTTAACTTCTATAGTATATCTTTAAGTAATCTGCGGAATGTAAAGACAGCAATTTATTAGCAGTCCTTTAAGCAATAACAAAAATTTAGAAAAGAATTCAGAATTATTTTTGATTGATACTAAGACATCATGAAATGATATAAATTTGCCATACGAAATTAAAATGTCTAATCCTTTCTGTAGGCTAAAGCAAATCAGTAATAATTCAAATAAAAAGTTTAGATGTAAACAAATTTAATTTAAAACTGATGTTTGGCCCCTGTGGGTTTAACATAAAACCAGACCCGCGCACAGGACGGTTCTTTGGTGGGATCGAATCTTGAACCTGAAACCCTCCACATCGGAAGCAGAGATCTTACCACCAGGCCACTGCGACTCCATGCCATAACTTCGAATGAGCTTCAGTCATAAGATACTTCACACATAATGTAATTACGGCTCTATTAATGTAATAAATCTCAAACTTTAATCATTAATAATGATTGTAAATCAAGTATATTCCTTCTGTACGTATGATTTTACCTTCATTCGTGTAAGATATAGTTTTACGTATTGCCAATCACAAATATTTTTTGAGGAGCTTAATTGAGCTAATGTAAGTTTTCTTCCTTTCATGATTGTTATTTTAGCTGAAGTCATGCTTGAGAACATTAAAACTATTGTTTTAGGCCCAAGGACTGTTCTACATTTATAATTAAGAGTACTGTTCGGAAGGTTCAGATAATGATTAAACAACTGAAGGTTTGAAATGAGAAACAAAGTAAACGCCGAATAACAACTCTTATAATTGATGGAAAAATAAATTTCAAACCAACTTTCAGGCTGCGTTTTCTGAGCCATTACCACTTTATGCTCCGTGTCCTTATTTGTTAAATATTTTCTTTCCTTTATTCAACTTAAACATACAATATATCTATATTATTTTACTATGATTCATTTTTCCTGATAGTATTTGACTTGTTCAAGATACATTTTACTATGCAAAAAATAAACCTAGAGTAAAATTGGTTTAATTTGACTTCATTTACATCAAAGCAAGGGTAGGACTATTTAGACCACGGATCGCACAGTTTTGAACCGTGGTCAGATAAAAGGGATTACTATTTAGCCGGTAACTTCCACGTTCCACCAGTATGGGAGTGAATTGTACCTTCCCGTTTACTCAGTGGTTCTTCTGTTGAATCGGGTTTCGAATCAGGAGCCGTCTAATTCCGAGATCTTATCATCAAGTTGGTGGTGTCTCATACCTAAAATTAACCAAATTGCTGATAAAATGATAATAACCTCGAGAGTAATTATGGAACTTGCTACATTCTTCTGGTCACTCATCGCAACACTGAAGTCTAGAGCGGCATCTACCAACACTCATTTCAACTGCTAAAAGTGTGTTGATACTTGAAAACTTTGATATTAACAGCATTTTGAAGTAAAAAGTTCTTTTAGCACTACTAAGTTTGACATTCATGTCTTTAATTCAATCGCAATGAATAATTCTTCCCCAAACTTTTCTTACAATATTCACATTAAACAATAGCCATTTTTCATAAATTTACAGCAGTATGTAGATGCTTGAATATTCGTCAATCTGCATGTTGCAAGTTTTAGAATTATTTCTTAAGATTGTGCAACCAAATGTGTCCTTCGTGATTTTTAAAATTATTATATGAACGCTTACATAATTCGCTTTCATTTTTAACGTTCTTCCTTATTTATTTTCTCTTTCTTGAATCTATTTCTTCATAAAAGTACAACTGGAGTTGGAAACTGATTTCGGCCATTCTTAAATTCTACTCGTAACTTTCTTCGAAGAATAAAAAATGGAATTGATAGGAGGAAGGAAAACTTTTCCCATCAAAAGGAAAAGCTTTCGAATCCTTTATGTTTGAATAGGAAATAGTGTACGCGAGAAAGATATCCCCATATGTTCACGGTCAAAATGATTGATGCCGCTCATCTATCTTTAATGTTAAACGCTTACCATGGCAGTGCTTCGCCGCTGTGTGCCACGTCTCTTGATAAAAGAGGACGGTTTTGAAATTTCCTTCAAATATGATAATTGTAATTGCAGTACTGATTTAATAATAATAAGAACATTACTTAAAATTATTTAAAAAATCCCTGCTAATATTTGTTTCCATGACTTTCTCAAATCATTTAATAAATACTTCATAATAAATAAAATGTGAATAATAATATTAGTATTTTGTCTTATTTTAATCTTTTATGTTTGACGATTATAAAGACCAGAATAAGCACAATTAAGAAAGAAATTAGATTTAATAGTATTAATTATCTTCATTATCTTAATGTATTTAAATATTTTTTTTTAATGCGTCAGTATTTAATATCTATTTTGACCTTCAAAATATTTTAGAACAGCGAGGGCCGATTGTTCCCTTGGTGATAATATTATTTCAAGGAGATTCCAATAGAAAGCAGTTAATATGAATTAAAATCGAGCTCATTCTGAAATCTATTGTAATTTTAAATTAAAACTCATCGGAAATATGTTCACTTATTAATCCAAGTGATGGCTAATAAATTGAAACCTTCCTTTAAGAATAGAAATGTATTTTACTAAAATGTATTATCTCGTTTGTATCAAATGAGTGAGTCGATTTAATATTTATGAAAATGTGGAAAAATAAATGACAATATGGTATTATTGTAATTGTCAAAGAAAAACGCCCCATTCAAAATATTTCTGAAAATGATTTTATAAATTCAAATTGGACAAATAATGTTGTTACAAAAAATGGTAATTTTGATCGAATGTATAAGATTTTATTGCAATATAGTGTTTGCTATCTATCATCCTTTAGTGTTATAAAATAGGACATTTCCATGGGTAGTTACTGTATGCAATGACCTTCGAATATTCTTCAGAGAAAAGATTGTTTTCGGCAATAATTATATAATCGAATAGGATTATACGGTTTTTATATTTGTAGAAAATTGCTTTCAAAAGAAATCCAGACGGTCAAGTTTGCTGATTTCTTACTTCATGTTTATTGTTTTCCTTTGTTTTTATATTACTTTTCTTCACTTTGTTTCTTTAATGCTTACCTACCTCGGCCATTTTTTCAGCATATAATAGACGTTCATAATGTGAGAAATTGCTGGACATTCTGATTTTTCATTTTTATGTTTTATTAATGAAGATATAGAGTACTTGTTCATGAAATAAATTTCAATATTTTTATCCATTCATTCAGTATAAAAGATTATTTTTGATATTGTAGATATTGTAAATTATTATACATGCAATTTAAGCATATTTAAAATTTTTCTTAAAATGACATTTTATGATATCATTCACATTTTGAAATATTTCTTACGCGTCATCTGTTCTAGTTAAATTTAAATTAAAAAGCATCGTATATATATATATATATATATATATATAATTCGAATTTTTAAAGAAAAATACGTAGCTCAGAATTTGAAGCAAAATTTGCAATTTAAATGTTGTTAAACATGCAAATTAGTGTCCTTTTTTAGCAAACTGCTGCTCAAACAGTTATATGATTATACTTCAATATGCATGGAACTATTTTATGATTCTTGAGATTTTAAGCATTTCATGCCTAGGATAATTCTACCTCAGAATGCCAGGAAGCCTGTCTTTCACTTAAAAAAAATCGTATCTCTCAAACGGTGCAATGACAGCCCTTATTTCTTAGTGGTCGATACACAAAGAGGACCCCGTTTATTTGATGACTATTAAACAAATGTATGCTTGGACATCCTTTCAGAGTTTTCATAAAATCTATTTGCACCTGTAACCCATCTGGCCTAAGAACAATGCACGCTTCATTGGTATTCAATCAATCACATTTAATGAAAGGGGGAGAATATTTCGCAGTGATATCCTGGCAGTTCGGAGCCAGCTGTAGTTTCACTGAATGGACGTTTAGGGCTTTTCATTGCTGATAGAGTTAATACATTACATCTAATCATTATAGTATAATGATGTTTGCTAATATTTTTGCAATATAAAAATGATGTAAAAAAAGTGTAGTGAAAATTTCAGACTAAAACCTGAAAAACGGAGGAACTGTGTTTTGAGCATCCATTGCACCCACAACAAAATATTGTAAAGCTATTCACATCGTAAAAGAATAATGCAAAATTCAGTAATACAAATGCTTTAGAATTTGAAGTTATTAAAAAATATATATACATTCGTTATACAATCTTATTCTAAAGAATTTAATTTCAATATATTTTAATTTTAAGAAATTAAATTTCTTCCATTCAAAAATGTAAATTTATAAACTCCAAATTATTTATACACGGAAAACATTAAGTAATTTTAGTACGGAAAAAGACAAATACCTGCCTCCTATTCAAGGAAGGAAAATGTTACATGCTGCAATCAGAAATCAATTTATTTGTTGAAAACTCACAAGTTAAAACTCGGAGGAATTTGTTTTACATGCAAATAGTTTTATTCTGCATTATCAAAATACTTTATTCTAATTGTTTAAGCTTTTTCCGAGCTTGAATTATTTTATCATCTTTTTTTATACGATTGGATTTTTGGTTAGAACTTTGTGGGGAATGTTTATTTGATAATCAAATAAAAAGTTTGTTAATAAGTTGTTGTTTTTATTATCAAATGTTATTCGCAGAAATAGGATTAACTTTTCATTAGTTTTCGTAGATTTTATTTACCTTCTGTAATGTTATCGGATTGTTAATTTTTAAGCTTTATTTTAAAACCTAAACTTCGGAAAATCTATTTTCGGTATGTAAAATTAGAGATAAACTAAATTGAAATATGCCAATATTTTTTTGATTTTTTTAAAGAATAAATGAAAAAGATTGAAAGCTGTGCATTAAAAATAATAATTGTCAAGCAACTAATCCCACTGAACTTGATGCAATTCTACGAATTCTATTCTTTTTACGAATATTGCTAGTTACAAAGATAACATATTATAACAACAAATATATCTCTGCCTGTGTTTCTTCAATCGATTGATTTGAACGGATTCCAGCTCTTTTATACCTCAGTATTTTTGATATGTTTCTTTGCAAGCCATAAAAAATAAAGACAATAAACTACCTAATAAAATATTGAACGACGCATGCTTAGAATTACTGACTGAAATCATTTGTATTAAACAAATAAGTTTTCCCACTCGTGGCACCTCAAAACTGGGGATGAGATGCTTCTGGCATGCTGGTCGATTGTTTCTACGCCGGTGAGCACAAAAAAGTGTGGTGTTGGCTACCTCTTACGTATGACTGGACGTGGCACCTACGGCAGAGTAGTAGCGTGGTAGGTGGCCCGTAGGATTCAACCATAATTCCCAGATATGCTGTCATCGCGATCATTCAATTTAACCGAATGCTTACGGGCAGGGTAGGGTAACCTTTTTTGGCTACCCAAACAGATATACATCTGGCAATTTGCTGTAATAGAAATATTATTTTTTATAATGATAAAAAATATTTTTTGCAACAAAAAAGTTTTTTTTTTTTTTTGCTTTTTACAATTTATAATCAGTTATTAATTACTATTCTATAAACAGCTATTAAATAATTCGAAGATATATTAACTCTTTGTTTCCGGTAAAAAGAAAGCACAAAATGCCATTTTAAATTGGGGTTTATTCCAAGTAATTTGAAATCACGCTCTCTGCCGTTCAAATCATTGAAAGATGAGTTGGCTTATATTAACATAGGGCTTTGAAACATGATTATTTTTAGACTGATTTCGTGAATTGCAACCGTGGTGAGATGAAGAGCATGGAACATGCGCCATCTCCTCCCTGTTAATCGACACCACAAAGATGAGAGGATACAAATAATTAAAATATAAAAAATATTGTCCCTTGGGTTAGGCCCAAGGTGTCCATTTCTTTCTTTCTTAATTAACAATAAATTTATCCAAATTACAAGATATTCTAGAAGATCGTTTAGAAATTTTAAGAGTAGCTCAAAGAAATGCGAGCAGGGCATTTTTGCTTTAAAATATTGGAACAGAAAAGCAAGGATCAGCATATAAATGAAGAAAATTATTCATTTAATATAGTTTTTATAGTTATAGTTAAAATAGCATAGTTAAAGTTGCTTATTTTTCAAAATGTAAATTTCATCGGCGTATAATCAATTGAATTTCTGAATAAAATTTGATTCCTGGAAATAAAATATAATATTCGCAAATATATCTGTGAGATATATTCGAATGGAATTAAATTTTTGGGGGGAGTTTTTACAACAACATTATTCAAATATTAACATAGCTATAAACAACTGAATATAGAACTTTAATAATGCTTTATATTCGATTTAAGATGAAATTCATTAGGTTCTGAAAATTGAATTATGCTGTCAATATGTATTTTTTTAAACTTGTTTCATATATTCCCAAAACCCACTAGTTTGAATATTTCCCAAATAACTTTATAACACATGACTCATTACTTATTCATTGGATTTGTTTTACAAGTTTTCTTCGAAGTAAGTTACTAGTTTCAAAAAGAAATACACGTCAAATAATTTATCATGGTCTGCTTAGTGTCAGGAAAGTTTTAGAAGATAAATTTTAAGCTTTGAAGATTTTATTAGATAGTTCCTAAGCTTGGAAAGAGAACCCTTCACAACAAAACGTTATAGGTTATTCATTTTTATTCTGAGCACAAGTGATAAATTTGAATTTAGGTAATTGATCTTTTATGAATAAATGAAAGAAACTATTACTCATAAAAATGTCATAATTTGACCCATAACTCAAATAAGGGAAACGGCCAAATTATTAAGCCTTTTTATAATTGAAATCTTAGCATAATTAAAAATTTGTTTTGGAAGTTTGTATGCAAGCTGATAAGCATGCTTAATAATTATTTACCAACATTCTTCGAAGAATTATGCAAATGAAGCAATTGAAAGAATTATGCGAATAAAGCACAAATTAAAATAGTGCTAGGTAAATGAAAAAAAAATAATTTTACTAACACTGTTTTAATTTTTTTCATTTTATTGAAGCTAAAAATCTTACCAATCTTAATAGAGGGTAAAAAATATAGTAATGTGATTTTTCAGAAATTTAAGATACATATGATTAATAGAATATTTCACATTACTAACACAATTTTTTTTGTTCTAAGGAAGCTTAATTTCTTGCCATCCTTATTGTTAAGCAAACGATATTTTATTTTAAATCTGAAAGATCTATAATCTTTTTTTATTCTATTAAGCCATTTTTTAAAAAATTTAAAACAGTGAATGCTTGCGAGAGAATCGAGAAATAACATTTTTAAATGCTTCTCTTTAAATAGATATAATTACGCATTATTAAATATGTCTTAATACGATATTTTATTTTAAATATCAAAGATCTATCATTTTTTTTATTCTTTTAAGCCTTTTGTTTAAATTTAAAACAGTGAATGCTTGCAAGAGAACCGAGAAATAACATTTTTAAATGCTTGTCTTTAAATAGATATAATTACGCACTATTAAATATGTCTTAATGCTAAATTGTTTATAAAGGCAATATGCTATTATTAACATATGTTTGATGTGTTATATTAACATAGGTTTGTTACCTAAGTACGCAATAAATAAGCAGTACAGAAAGTCCTTGACATATTTTGAAATTAAATGTAAAGATCAATTAATTGATGCTCACACGTTTGTGATGTGCGCAGTTTAATATAATTTTCATGTTGTAGACCATTGCATTCCTGATAAAATATTTTCGCTCATAATTTTTTCAACAGTCCAGAAAAAATGAGTTACTTATTAAAATGTGTGTGCTTGCGTATGTTTTCTATATATTTATGAGATTTTCTAGAAAGAAACATAATTTTTCTTATCCAAATTCTAGAGATAAAAAAATTGCATGCGCGTAAGAAGTAAAAAAAAAAGTTTTAATTAAACTAGAGTCATTTTTATATTTACAATGTATCTTAATTTTTTATGATGAATGTTTGGGTTATGTTTCTCATGATATGCGTTGAGCATAAGATGTCCTTAATAATAAAGATGGACGAGTATGTGTGTCATTATTTGTCTGTTTCTATTGGTGCTCTTCAGACCAGACAGTTTGAAATAGAATTACCAAAATCAGCTCCTACATACTTTGGACAGTGGGAATCATTTCTTTAAAGTTTTAATTAACACTTTCAAGGGACATGGACAGTATGCTCATCACCAAATACATCAATTTTTGAATAAAGTTATGTAAGTTGGCATAAATTCTTACGAGTTTTTCAATAAAGTAGAAACTTAGATGTTTCGATTGTTAATCTCAAATAAAATGAAGTGCCTTGATTTATTTCTTGCTATTAATTGAGAAAATTAATTAATAAATCAGATCAAATTGATCTAATAAGCTAAATGAATTACTTTTCCTAAGCCAATCTCAATTCTAAAAACATTTTACTCCTGCATGATTAAAAAAGGCCTTTTAAAGGGTTAGTAAATTACCCCGAAAATGTCACAGTAGAAAAGTAATTTGCACATTAATTTTGAATTCAAATTCTTTTTTTCTTTTCTTTTTTTTTATCAATGATACAAAATTTTGTGCCATGTAATTTTTCTACTTTTAATTAAATTAAAAATATTTTAATATATTTCAAATAATATATTTTTTTGAATTGAAACTAAACGTTTTCATTGTTATCTTTACATTTCATTCTGGCTTCCCCCCCCCCATTGATGATGATTTAGTTAAAAGGTTAGAAAGGTCTAAACTAAAAGCAAAGGGTTGAAAATTTCTTTACTGAAATACCAATAAACCATGTAGCTGAAGCGAAAGTTCCATAATTAGCATGTCAATACATAAGACACTAAAAGTTCAGGATCTTAATTTTACCTCAAAGAATGAATTTTCTCGGTGATACATTCAAATGTATAAATAAAATTGCACATTATATAAATTGTGCTGTAATAATTTTGAATTTTATCCCGAATAAATGTTAAAAATTTTATGCAATTTTTAATTAACATAAATTTTAATTATAATTTTGGAAATTTCATCCCGAGGTGCACATTCACAGTTTCCAAATTATATAACGGTGAAGTGTGTTCTCTCTAAATCAAACAGTTTGATCTGGAGTTCAAACTTTCCAATCATCATAGAGATATTTACTACTTTAATAGAAATATTTGCAATCGGCCTTCATGTCTGACACCATTGTTCAAACTAGTTCTGTTTTTAAAAAATGAAAATGTGAGGCTAAATGTTATTAAGAATAAAGAATTTCAAATTACTTGAAAGTGGGTGTTCCGAAATTTTTTTACTCCAGTGATCTAAACTATCTTATTTTAGTGTTACATTATTATAGCATATTGGAATAATTTTTATCATGGCTTTAGTGCATTTTTGAGTATTTTAATTGCTCCTAAATTGTATATATTTTCAATATTGCCAAGAAAGATATTGCACGAATTTCGCCTTGTTTTCATTAGCCTTTTTAACTTTTTACAATAAAAGCATACATAGGATTTTGTTAATGAGTGAGAAGCTTCGCAAAACCTTATTAGGGATTTTTAAATTAAAGCCCCCTTTTTTTATGAGTCATTTTTGGATTTACTATCGAATGCACTAAGTACAGTAAGGTTCCATTTCCAGAAAATCTTGAATTGCTCTTTCCCTTTCTCCATTCTAGGATATGTTGATGATCAATCGAAAATACTCCTTGAATATTCATCTGTGGTTTTTACCATTATCGACGTACTTTGTGGTGAAACATTAGGAAACAATCAATCAGATGCTCCTTTGACAACATCTTTTTCTTGACAAGCCGATAATTTCATTTCAATTACATCCATTTTCTAAGCAGACATCTTGAAGGAAATTACTTTCAAATAGTACTGAGTTTTATCTCAACAAATTACAAGAATTTGTAAGACTGAGTCAAAGAGTCTGATAGATGGTATCAACGGTTCCATCTCCAACTTTTTTCTTACGCCTACACACAAATCGTAACAAAACTGATGACCATGCAGATTCTTTAAGATTGTTTATAGATATAACTGCCGCTTTTTCTTCTGTCCCTTATTGCCATGGAATAACCATAAAGATAATAATTTTTTTCTCCTATTTTTAACTCTTAAAAAGCGATACAATTTTACTATATGCATGTTCCGAATCAAATTAATTTAATCTTTTTAAAATCTCAAAGATACTTTCTGTTTGAGTGATTCGTTTAGTACCTTATTAACTAAGTAATGTAACTGAACCGCTATTTAAACATCGTATTTTGTAAGTGTAATTCTTTCCCGTGATAAATTTGTCCCTTTAGTTTTTAATAATTTTTTTTAATAATTTTAATATTTTTGTTTGTTCGTAAAATTTCCCCGTTATTTAAACCCATTGTTTAATAATACTTAAAATTCCTAGACATTTTCAAAATTTAAATTAAATTGCATATTAATTGTGGTGCTTGGTGGTACATTTTATATTAATATTCAGGGTTTCTAAAAGTAAATATTGTAATTTGTACATTGTTGTTGTTTATAGTGGCACTTGCCAAGGACAAGCTTGCTGACGAATTCAACGATTTTAAACCGAGGGAGCGTCTCTTGTTTTAGTAGCGCCAACTAGGACCAAGAGTACGTCTTACCTATTCAGGTATCACATTCGCTTGCACAACCCCTTTTTATAGGCCCGTACATTCACGCATCTCACAGATAGAATAGATAAAGAACAACCATGCCCGAATCGGGACTCGAACTCATCACGCCCAGGTCACGGGGAAGACGGGCTACCCCTATGACAGGACGCCGGCGTAATTTGTGCATAATCTATATAATTGATATTCTGCTAGAACAATAAATTTTCTAATTTTTATCCGTAATATTCCTATTCTAATTATCAAGCATTTAATTTTTATTTTATTTCTTAAAATTTTACTCCAATTAATTTTTCCATCTAATATATGGATATCAAAACAAAAAAGTAAAAGAGTGAAATTTTGATAAATATAAAATGATATATAAGTACTTTGAAATCTCAATAAAATTATTATTATATTTTAATAATAACTTAACTTGCAATTGTTACATTTTAATTAATGTCCGGCAAATTATATTTTCATTCTGACTTAATTATTCTTTAACATAGCTGGAATTTCGATAAAACATTTTTCTCTCTTTTCTACTTCGGAAATAAAAGCTTGTTTAAAAACTTTTTAAAACTTTTGTTATTTTCTATATTTAGAATTTTGTATAAACGGCTAAATGTATAATATTCAGAACTCTGGTGCATGAGGAAATGAGTGAAATATTATTACAGAAAAATTAACCTTACATGTTGAAACGTGTGAAATTCGGTAAAAGCTTATGAAAAAAACTACAGAATTTTCAAATGATGTAAGATGATTATATTGATACGTAAAAAAGTAGTATTATTTCTTCTGGTGTCTAATAAATTGGGTCTTCTGGTCTAAACAAACAAACAATTTTCTATTTTTGAATGAAGGGAATATTAATAACGAAATTGGTCATCGTAATACAGGTCAGAGGTACACAGTTTTGATAATAACAAACTTATAATTTTCAATATCTTTTGATCTTCATATTTTGGTGAACACTTAAAGGAACCCTTTCAGTTCATTTGTTAGGAAGTTTAAAAGCGTTTTTCATCTGTATGGATATTCTGATTAGAATAAGCAAACTAAAACCTAAACAATAAAATTAATCAATTTAATTTTATCCAAAACTATTTTCCTGAGTTTTTTGAGAAATTATATACGGGGGCATTTTAAGTTCCTTTGTAAAAAACACAATATTATGCTATTTTATTAATCTGGTGAAATAAATTATATTTCCATCTCTCAATTTTCAAAATACCATTGCTCTAAAAACAGAAGTTGCATCAAAATACGCACGAAGAAACTTCAAATGACATCAAATTGAATATCGAATATTTGTTTCTTCAATCCAATATTATTTTATTTTATTCCCCTAATGTTTAAAAACAAGTTTCTGTTCCTTTCTCTGTACGACTGTAGTACTTCTTTATAATAAAATGCACCCTATTTCATGATATTCAAAAGGAAAACAAAGAATTACCTTTACGTCTTTCATTTTAAAATTGCAAAAGTGCCTCTTAAAATGAAGTTTTATTTTATAGACGCTCCTGAAGCATGTAGAAATTTGGTGGACTGTGACCTGCTGAAGAAAAGGGAAAATATGAAAACAGAGAAGAAGAAAGCAATACAATTCGGTTACATCAAACCTCTTGAGAATTCACAAGCCAGTGGCTAAGCGAGAAGTCTCTCCATGCTTTCCTTGTATTTGAATCCCTAGGGTACATTCAACTTCAGGCTTTCTCCTTATTGGCCACATTACGCTTGATTGAACTTCCTTTTATAGCGTGCCTTCTATCAGGCATTTTAAAACTTCATGTTTCAAGAATTTTAATTTGTAAACAGAAAAATGAGTATTTCATAAGTAAATAACTTTCTGTTTCATCTGAGCCGAAAAATGAAAGATTCGTAAAGACTTACGGCCATTGTTCACTTCTGCAACGAAATAAAGTTTAGAAATTACATGAAATCAAAGTTTCCAAAAAAGTATTTTACAGTAAAAGACAATAAGGACAGAGTTTATGCCTTTTTGGTTTGTCTATTTGAAACTCTTCTAAAAAATACGCAATAGAATGAAATGCTTAAATGTATTGGTTATGATTGCTCATGTCTAATAATTTTATCATTTTAAACATTCAAGAAATTAAATAAAATATTTTGGTTCCATAATTACAAAATTCTTTTCACGGAATGTGATGAAATGGGTTTTCTAAAAATGCATTACATGCAACTAGCTTCTCAATATTTAAATGTGTAATAAAAAAGTTCGGATTTACAAGATTAAAGTAAGAAGTTTTACAAGATTAAAGTAAGAATAGTCATAATCAGAAATAAGAAGTATTTATTGGAAATCAAATTAATTTTATCTTTTCAGATACCTTTGGAATTCTGGATTCACATCGTATATATATTTTTAAGTCATTTGTTTATCCATATATAAAGTTACTAACTTATTGCAAGATCTCATAAAACTTTAATGCAAATTTCACATATTCTGAAAATATTTTAACTTTTTTAAAAATAATTGAAGCAACCTTGATTTCCTCAAAAAGAATAGCTTGTCGTTTTAATTAATTCTTTTTAAAATTCACATACTTTTTAATAATTAAAACAAATTGATAATATTTGTTTTGAACAATATTAGATGATTAACTTTTACATGAATATAAATGAGAAGTTCCAGATTTGTCTTTATTATGGTAAAATGAGTATTCTGCATTTATCATGCAATTATCATTATATTTTACTATATGTTACTAATATTTTTATTTGCGGATATTTAGTATATTTTGTAGTTTTAAGATAGTGTTAAAAAATATTCAAATACTGATAGCATAATGTGCAAAAGAAGTTATTAATAAATATATCTTCCTTTTTCTGGTTCCTTTTTTACGCTTAAAGATCATAGTTATCAATATTTTATGAATTAAACATCAAGATTTAGTCATTTATATAAGAGAAAGAACAGAACACCACAGAAATCAAATAAGAGGAATGAAAAAAATCAAGTTAAAGGAATATATTTTAAACTAAAAAAAATTATAAATGAAAAACACAGACGATGAATGAAAAATATCTGAAACTACATTCCGGGAGTCGGTCGGTTGAACCAAAGCAGTTTTGCACCAGATCTTTGTTAGTTAAAATTTATATCAATATATATACTTTATGAGTTGTTTTGAAAAATTCATTTCGGAATATTTTCAATAACAAAAGTCAGAAAACGTAAGTAAACATTATTCGCAAGGTAAAGTATTATAGATAATAAAACTTTCAAGGTATGTATCCCTTTTTTCTTCTAGATAACGAAATAACATACCTTTCCGTCTTAGCTTATTTAGCAGTACAATAAATAACATCCAACATAAACGATGCCTATTTCAAAAGAATTTGATTGTTGAAGAATTTTTATTGAACTCTGTTATCTTTTCTATCGGATATTTTTTTTCATTATTTTTTATGTTTTTCGCTTTTCAAATGAACTGAATGCTATTAAATGTTCCCATTTAAACAACATGGGGTTTTTGTTAAAAATTCGACTTGGTAATTTTGAATCATTGTTAATTGGCAAATACGATGTATGAATTGTCACTTCCCTCTCCAATTAATTAATCATCAGCTGAGAGAGGATATTGTAGAAAATATAGAAAGATAACATCTGTTGTCGCTTTGAATAGAACCGTAGAGTTAGTTGCTCTTTACTTTTCTGATTAGTAATAGATCAACTCCTTAAAAATATGACAGTAAATAAAAAAGTAAATCGATCTACTTTGGGACTGTAAATAAAGTAGATAAATTTCAGGTGAAAATTGAATTCTAGAGATTTATTCGTACTTATTTATAGGATAATGTTAAATTTAAAAATTGTCATTTGTCGTTTGATGATCAAATTGAGAGGAAGGACGCATGTCTGGATATTTTCTGTGAAAATGAAAACGCCATACACATATATATGATCCAATGCAAGGAATGTAAATCAAATTATACTTTCCACACTAGTACAGAACTCAGTAAAAGCATTAGTGGTTATATCGGCTGTTTAGAACTATAAGAAATTTGATTCTTTCATTAGAAGTTTCTACATTTTCAATTCCTTAATTTCTATTGCATGAATATTTGTAATTTGAAGGAAATATTGTTAACTTAAATAGAAGATTGGATATATAAAATATTTATACTTGCAGTCTTAAGCCTTTTTTACGAACGGATTGTAACTAAAAGTAGAAGAATACAGAGTTCTAGATAATGTGTGCATTTATAAAATATTTGACTTTTATGAGGAATTTTTAGATCGAGAGAATAACAGAAAGAGATTCAGGAGAAGTAAGAGATAAATCGCAAAATTATGTTATCGTACTTGAAGAATGTTAGAATTATTGTAATCTCAAACATAATTGAGAAAACATTGTAAAATTTAAAATATATAATTTTTTTGATTAAGCCATCTTTGTTGTTTAATATTTGTTTGGTATCGGGAAGGGAAGCAAATAATCACAGAGAAACTTTAGCGTAAATTAAACGATAATATGTATTATTTTAGAGAGACATACATTTAATTTTGGAATGTATTAAAAATTTAAAGACAGGTTTATTGTTATTGTTGCAGAAAAACACCTAATAATCTCTGTTAATGTTCAAATATTACTTCAAAGGAATATAAATTGACAAATATAATTATAAAGCAAACTATAGTTTAATTAAGAATGAAAAGAAAGAATTGAAAAAAATGATACTATTTTCGATGAAAGAATTAAGATAAAGACTTGTTCTTTGAATTACTCATATCTTTTCCCAACTATTAGATTTCACAGAGCCTTCAAAGTTCAGATTTGTAGCTTGTAGCACCGGTAGTTATAATTTACTGCATGGGTAAATATTTTTTTTTCAATTATTGAACATTATTCTAGGAAAAATTAAATTAGCAGGCTGTTTTATTGTTAACAACTCCCTGGAGGTTCTGAATTTTCTCAATGGGAATAAGAGAAAATATTAATAAGTAACGTATACAATTCTGTACACAATAATAAAAATGCAATGTGTGACAATATGAAATGGTAAAGAAAGTAATACCAGTTCATTACTTTTCAGCATGATTACCATTCATGGTGAGATATTTGTCCCAGTGCTAGATCAATTTGAAAATCCCGATTGCATAAATTGCATATAGCATTTTTTAATGGTGTGTACAAAATGAATACGTTATTTATTGGTACCCTTTGGCATTATTAATACATATTTGAAGAATCTATTTATTAAAATAAATCCCGAAAATTGATTAAATGTGTGTAGAATTATATATGACGAATTTTTAGATAAAGATGTTATAGTAAAACCTATTTGGTTTGAAATACATAATTTCAGTATTTTGGAAAAATGCCTCTTTCAAAGGAACCAGTTTCTGGACGGGTAAGAGAGTGACATTTTCTAGAGTTTTATTCAATATCTTTTTGCATTGTTATGACAATAAAATAATAAAACATACATTAATAAATGGGTTTATGTATACAAATGACTTAATTTTATTAAACGTTGAAAATTGTACATTTGTTATTAACTCTTACCCAAAGAGTTAGACATAAATAAGGCTAACAAAATCCAAAGGAAAGGGAATTACTTGAACATTATTATATATATTCAATTTGCTAGGAATTTGTATTCAGAGGGATCAATAGGTTTTTATAAACAATAAATTATCTAATTTTCATTCAAATCTAAATACAAAAATTCGTAAAAACAATTTTTTCACAATTTTGCAGAATTAAAAAAAAATGCAATAACAAGGATGCTTATGTAGACTCAAAATATAAACCTCTGACGAATCTATACGACATCGACTTCTTAAAAAAATATTGCAATATTGAGATATTGGAAAGAGCAAGTCTTGAAAGCATTTATTTATTTCTGAGAGTATGTCCTCAGAATTTCCAGTAATTTTTGGCAGGGATCTCCAATTCGTGTATATTTTTGCTTATTTTTGAATCACAAAATCGTAAAAGAGCTTGTGTTGGAATTGGGCAGCAAGATTAGTTTTGTCGTGATCAGGATGATGAAGCTCAACGGCCCTTCTGTAATAGGTACATTTTTGGTATAGGAAAATGCTGTTTCTTAAGATTTCGTCTTTTACAGCTTCAGATTGTTTTTGTTGTTGTTGTTGTTGTTTCTTTGGATTATCATACAAATCTTCTTTTGTGGATTTTTTGAGACAAAGTTTCATAATATGAATTCATTGATTGCATTTTTTACATGTATACTAATAATTTTTCTGAGGCCTTCAACTTCACAGGAGTTTAGATCAAGAGGGGTTAATTGTTTATGCATAAATGAGATCCCTCACAGAAAACCCTTGAAGAAAGGTCTAAGCTAGATTCCAGATAATTTTTTTTTAGTGTTGTTTCCTTTTTACACTTATGTTTATCTTGATACCATTGTTACTTAGGAAACTGATGCAATATGGATAAGTCAAGCAGAATGGCTGTTCATTTATAATTATGTTCCTTTAGTCATTTCTATTGTCCAACAATAATACTGACTATTACTCGCTCGCTCTGTCTACATATTTTAAAACGTGATATTTTAACAGCATCTGATTGATTTTACAAGATAATGTGAATGTCTATACTATTAAACTCGATTCAATGAATAAAATTTCTCTTTATTTATAAATAAAGATTCAAGCAAAGTAATTCTTGCAATTCTTGTTCACTTATGTCATAAACACGTTAGTATAATGCATGATTTTCGAAATCATTGTTATTTGAATACGCTCAAAGCCATTACACAAATATTATAAATATCGGAACTTAATTTTTTTGAAAATGTAAATTTCATTGCCCTATAGTCACATAGTTCCGCTATACTTTTCATCAGAAATAAATTTAGTGTGTATAAGATGATTTCAATAGTTTTAACAGAAATAAAATTTCAATTTTTGCATACAATTTCTCGGGATTGAAGCTAGTTAGATATGTATGTGATCACTCATATTTGCTAAATCGACAAATAATTAATTTTTTTATGCTGAAATCAATATTTATTCTGTTCTTCATATTGTAAATACTTCTTAAAGTTTCCTCGCATTGGTCTACTTATTGAATACTCAGTTTGGTTTATATGTATCGGCAATCTACCGGCCTTTACAGTTTACAGGCAGCAATAGTTTAGCCAATTTGATGAAATTAATATCTTTTGTTAAGCAGCTTTAGATCATTCAATTTGAACAAATGAATATCTCTTTTTTATAATTTATTTTATAAAAACAAATTATTTAACCAAAATCAACCTTACTTTTAAAACATCGAATATAAGACAGAAAATTGAATGTTGTAAAAAAGTGAAATGTGAAAAAAAAAAGTTTAGTTTAATACGCCAATACATTTTCAATGGAATTATAAACATTCAAACGTCACCAAAATGAATAGTAAAATTTATAAAAGTAATCAAAATAACCAGGTAAAAATGTTATTTTAGTCTTCAGCTATAGAAGTTCAAAGCGAACGAGCAATATATTTAGAAATGTTAATCACACATGGGGCTGAAGGCAAGATCCTAAATTCTGTTAGTCGCTGCCATATCCATAATTGAATCAAGAATTCTTAGAAAATGGATTCTTATTCCCTCCAGATAGGAATCAGAAAGGTTTCCAAAAATTCGAACAGGTACGGGCCAACATTGCAACTGGTAGCAACGTTTTTTCAACCGGTTGGTTCCTTCTCGAATTTTGAAAGACAAAATGTCGCAAGTTTTCTGCAAGTTGCTACTCACAAGAGAGGAGTGAAGTCAGATATATTTATTACAACATACTGATTCGTATTAATAAGGGTTTTGAGCAAGAATTAAGTTTCCTATAGCAGAAAAATATACAGCTAAGTCTTTCTGAATTCAGCATTTGATGGCTGATTTCATATATGAAAGAAAGATTTTTATAAAGATCGCAGATCGAAAAATTTGTACAGAAATAATTCTAGAAACAAAAGAAAGAGAACATTTTTCGATGTGGAAAATACGAAAGCAATTTATTTACAAAGGAACTACATTATGAAAAATCTAAAATTTTGATCAAGAAATGAATGAATTTAAAGTCAAAAATCTACTCGGTCACATTCAAGATTTGCATTCACTCTACGCTAACATTTATACTTAAAATATTTCGACAAAATTTGTTTACTAGTGATATAAAATTTCTCAAGTATAATTTAATGACAAATTATTTGACTTTTAGAGTTACGATGATAAATAAACAAATTGAAAGACTGAGAATAACTTTTTATAAAATATCTTCAACAGCAGGTTAATTTTAAAAGAATTAGAATTTAAAAAAACATTGCACATATTGATGTCATATTCAAAATCGGGTATTTTCCAAGAAAGTTGTAAAAAAGGAAACAGAGGATGGAAATTAAATACTCTGAGCTTGTATTTCACCTAGCGCAACTGCAATCACACGTTCAGTTGATGAGAGTAATGAACATATAGAGTGGCCACTAATATTGTCTTACGAATAGCCATTATAATACACTCCTATTATTCCTAGAATCATGACTGCAAATGAGGCGGATGGTATTCTGATTAAAGGTAGATATTCATAAAATGAACTCATCAATTGCTTAAGACTTCTACTTAGCCAATGGATATATATGATGTTACTAACTGGTTTAGCTTAGAAATTCTGACACAGGAGTTGCTCAAGCATCTATTACGGTTGAATCCCGGTAGAATTATAGTTGAATATCCCGTGCACCTGGGGCTATTTTGATATCAAGCAATCTAGCCATCTACTTATTAAGAGAAACCTTCGACGAAGAATTTATTCATACATGCAATATTAGAGCTGCTAATAAGTGTTTGCATATTAAGAGAAGTTTGCGAGTGAATTGTAGCGTAATAAACATCAAATCAAAATTCCATCTCAGGATCACGGATTCTTGATATGGTTACATAGGTTAGTTCATTTTTATTTTAGTTATTTACGTTTCATTTTAGCTACACAAGAATTTTATTGAAGCAACAAGGATAATTTTTTTGGATGTTAGTCATAATTTTGAATCGTAATTAAATGAAAAGGTCGACTTTTTTTTTCATCCTTTTAACCATACTTTCTGGAAGGTGTCTGACTCTAATTATATTTATTATAATGCTCGGAATGCCCAGCGAATCGTCAATGATAGTGCTTAGAATCTGGCATCAAGCCTTTGCAGCTTAGGGTGTATATTAGCTATCTGAGGTAATCTACTCTAAATATTGGACTTCTATAATTACTTCCGCATTTTGAAATTGTTTTATACTTTCGGTAAATGCATTTGATAAAAAATTGCAAATAGCATTACAAAACCACATTAATCTTTTTTCTTTTTTAATTTCAGAATTTTTTTAGTTCGTAAGAAATTAACATTAATGCTACACATTTTGAAAAAGCCATTGATTTCGCAATTTTTTTAAACATGTGACATCAATTTAAACTTAATTGATATTGGCGCAGTTGGAAGATGTCAATTAAAGAACTCAAATTGAATTTTCTTCCAGTGAAACTGATTGTTTCATTGGAAGAAACTTATTCATTTGAATTGTACATCCCGCCGCTCTTAAAATTTTTCTAATTTGTTTGAAAGTGTTTTTTTTTATGTTTCCATATAAATTTCAATTTCGATTGATTTTAAAAATTTAGATTACATTTACGATTATAGACTAAAAATCAAGAATTCAATCCTTTTAAATAATTACGATTTACTTTTATGTAAGATTATGCCTGAAACACATAATAAAATTTTACATTCAAAATTTACAAATCAGTAAGAAATAACAGTCAAATAGAAACCATTGTTGCTCTTTTGTTTTATTAAATAAACGGTTATCATGTAAAATATTTTTGACTTATCATGCTTATTTTAAATGGTTTCATTTTTAACGTTTTTCTTCCCTCAGATCATTATAATTTAGATACCTCATGTAGCACCCAAATTTCTCTTCCAATCTTAAAATAAAATGCTTTTTCAAAAACCACTATGGCAGCTAGTTTTTTAATGTGTTGATATGCAAATGTTCATTGAAGCTCCCTTATTTGATGGTTATTAAGCAAAAGCACAATGCGCAAAGCATGAACAAACAAACACGAACCACAGGTATTCAGCCAATCACACTTGACGAGAAGGGAAGGACTTTTCGTAGTGATATCCAATCGTCTTGGGAGTCCACCGTAGTTTTGTTCATCAGGTGTTTGAGGGCCTTCAGTACAGACAGAGTTAAATGATATTCTTTTCACAATTTCCTTTCCTTTTCTTTTTTTTTTAACAATAATGTATTTTTAAATCCATGAATAAATTATTTAAAAAAATATCATGGAAAATTTCCTCGTACTTTCCGCTAGTCGCAATATTTATAAAACCACTATTTAAATTAATTAATGTATTAATTTGCATTTAAAAGTTTTAAAATGATTCAAATATTATATTATATGCGGGAAAGATAACTTTTCAAAATTTCAAGAATTCTTTTCATCTCATGACGTGGTTGTAAAAAAGTGTTTACAAAATTCCATCCTTATGTTTAATGTAAAGTAAAAGATTTTAAAAACACAGGACAAAATTTGTCTGGCATCCACTTAAAAATATATTTAGTGAAATATACCTAAAAAAACATTTTGTTTAAAAAATTATTAAATCAAGAAGAGTGCACTGTAATTAAATTAGCGTCATTAAAAAGACAGGTTGGGGAATTTTGAAATAACTCTAAAATCATTTTTTTCCCTTAAAATTTTCGGAAGTTACGAAGAAAAATGTGGAAAATGTCGCTTCCTTTTTAATTAATTAAAATTCTTGAGCAATCTCGGAAAAATTCTTCTAATGTGAATATGCACACCCTCCTAAATTTTGTTGTGTCAAATATGTATCTCTTTGTTCATATTTGTGAAAGGGCAACAGATATATGCACAAGTGCTTTGTCATTAATAGAGTTTGTTGAGCTAATATCAATTTAAACGTCAATTTGAAATACCCTATTTCATGATAAACTGATGAAAAGATAATTTTAGTTCCAAAAGAAATGCAATAAATGTAAGAACGTCTTGCATTATGCACCTAATTGTGCGAAATACTTAAAACTAATTTAAATGTTAATGAAAAACAAATATAGAGAAAGCAAGTCTTTCATTTTGCGTTTTATGTCAGTTTAATAAATGTACACATTATTTTAAAGATGCATCATGTGTACTAAGTGGGTATACTAAATGAATGAAAACTTGGTCTTTCAAATGAATATACGAAGTTCAGGGAGTAGTAAAAATAATATAATGTAATTCTATATTTTATTTACATTGTAACCAAAATTTGCATAACAAGTAGTCTTGTTTGTCTTGTCATTAAAACGTATTTGAATCAATTCAAAGCAAACAAGCCAATGTAACATTCGTTATTTTAAGAATATAATTCATTGATTATTTTAGTTTACATCCTATTGTAGAAAGTGCTTTCTTGTTAGTATTTCCATTTTCTTATTAATAAAGAATATATTTAATAATTGCTTATTCAACTCCATTATTACATGCATTCACATTTTTCTTCTCCTTTTCATAAGAATATATATTATATCCAATTACCCTAAATTTGATTTTTAAATTAATCACTGCATGAATTTAATTCTACATTCAAAAAAGTGCACATCTTTTATTTTAATAAAATAATTAAAATAAAATATTGAATAATAATCTAATAATATATTTTCATTTATTGTAAATTTAAAAAAAAAATTAAATTAAATAATAAATGGAATGGATATTTGGAATGTTAATATAATAAATCAATCAAAATCAATTCAGAAAATTAACTTCGCGGAATGTGTGGAACTTGCAGGAATAATAGAAATTTGACATAAAAATTAACAATTGATAAAATACCAAGCATTAGATAAATTTAGTATTTATGAGGAAGAGGTACCTACCTTAAATGAATGCTCCTGCTTGCACTCATTTAGGTTATTTATCTCAACAAACTTTTACAGTTCATCATTTGTTCGAATGGATTAAAATCTCTAAATGGTTATGTAAATATCTGAGCACACTGCTATACACTTATAAAGATTCCTTCTAAGCTTGTTCGATTACATATAGACACAATATCATGCCCATGGCATGAAGGTCATCCAACACATTTGTCATTTTGGAGTCCCTATTAAAGCTTTTTAGGTGAAATGAATGCTAATAAAATTTGCGGTAAGCATTTTTCAAAGTATGCCCTTCAGAGTGAGAAGATCATATCACAACACCCAATTTTATGCATTCCTACATGATGGGCGTATAGCATTATTTGTAATACTAGGACTAAGTTAATAACGCCCATCTAAAGTAATCTGAATGTCAGGAATTACAGCAATATGAAGCCAGAATCATACTCGGAGTCCCAAGGACAACAACTGAAACAGCCATATTCACTGTTCGAGTCCGATAACTCTCATAGGAAGGACTCATTGGAGTGGAGATAAAACGACTCCACTTCATTGCTTTACTATTCAGAAATACGAGAACTTTCTTACTTATACGGAAGCTTCTCAGCTATGCATAAAAGGTGCTCTCAACTGTAGGTTGGAATCTGTAGTACAAAAAAAAACTCAAATTATATATGGGTAAAAAAATCAAAGTTGTGGCAAAGGAAATAAAATGCTCTAATTGGTCTCCCAAACGTTCCAGATGGTATTCAAAAATAAAAACAATTCTGCAGGCACATTATACAGGGTGTTTATAAAGTCCCGGACCCATTTTGATGTTTAATAACTCATAAAATAATAAAGATAGATTAAAATTAATAACATAAATGGTTAAATAGACTCAAAAAGTTTTATGACCCTTGTCAATGAACTTTCACGTGTGCCCCCTTCGTCGCAAGGAGAATATCAAGTCGATAGTCAATTTCACTCCAGGTAGCGACAAGCATGTCGGCATCCACAGAGCCATTTGCGGCATCCACAGAGCCATTAACAGTGCCAGAAACATGAAAGGATGCTTCATCGAAGAACATTATGCTCTTCAGAAAATCAGCAGCATCTTCTATCCTCCTTAGCATATCTGTTGCAAAGGCCATCCCCCTAGGCCTATCGTTCGGTTCCAAAACTTGAACAATTTGAACTTTGTATGCATGCAGTCTTAATTTTTTCTTAATAACCTTGTACACCGTCGAAATTGGCATATCCAATTCTGTTGCCGCTGATCTCACAGATATTCTAGGATTGTGTAAAAATGTCTCTCTGACACGCTCAACATCAAAATCACTTGTGCAAGGACGTCTGGAACGTTTCTTATCTTCGATACTTCCAATTTCTAGAAAATTCTTTTTCCACCGCAAGATGCTGTTTTTGGATGGAGGATCTTTTTGGTAAATTCTTCTGAAATTTCTCTGTGCTTGCACTATCGATTTCATTTCTATGAACCACCATAAAATCTGTGCTTTCTCTTGTGGTGTACGCATTCTCCTTAATATCCACTCGAATAAAACATCACATACAAAAGTACTACATAGAACAAACACATCAAAAGTAAACATAACATTGCAATAGTTGCCAAAAACAAAAGAGAGAAAAAGGCAATTAATAAGCAGACAATATTTAGAAAAGTACAGATATTTAGACTGGAAAATGAAATTATCTGAAAATAACCACACGTGCAGACGATATTTACAAAAGTAAAAATATTCAAACCTGAAAAGGAAAATATATGAGTTATTCCATAAATAAATGCCATAAGTTTGTTTATATCTTTATTATTTTACGAGTTATTAAACATCAAAATGGGTCCGGGACTTTATAAACACCCTGTATATAACGCTCAGAGGGAATTAGTAAACCAAAATAAATTCTGCAATATAGAAAATATTTATTCATTTCATCTCCAATCAGATGCAATTTCTATCTTAATTCGAATCTAATCCATCTTTCCCTAGTAAAGATAGCTATTACAAGTACGGTACGTTTATAAAATTGCATAAATAAAATATTTGAAAAAGTCGCTTGAATATAATACCTCGCCCATGTTTTGTAGGCAAGTGGTTTGAATTTAAGCTAATAGATTTCAGTTGGGGGAAAAAATGCCTTAATAATCTTAGATCCAAAGTAAGGTTTCTGGTTCGCAGTAGTTTCAAAACTCTGAAATTACTTACAAAATATAAAAACTATATTTGATATTCCCAAAACCTGATTTATTAGAGAATATAAGATAATTACTAATATCTTCTGTTAAAAATGAGTTTATTATATATAGGAAAAGTTACGTAAAAAAGAATTTATGATTTAAATGTAAATTTCGAAACAACAGGAAAATCATAACATCTTAATTTCAAATGAATTCGTAGTTCTAGAAAAAATATTCTTACCAATAGCTATTTCATTTTAATTTTTATGATCATTTGTAACTTGCGTCGCAGGTTTGTATGACATTTTTTTAATATTTGTATTATTATTTTGTGTTTATTTTATCACATTTGTACTGGTTTTTATTTACAGATTTTGCTTTTACTGCAATTTATTTTCAGCCATTTCTTCTTAATGGGAAAATATTATAACTTCCATGAAATAAATTCAAAGGATTTTAAAAATTTAACCAAATTCTAAGTCTAATTCGTGTATCAATTATTGTTATAAAGGAATTTAGGGAAAGAAAAATCTAAGCAGGGCATAGAGAAAGAGAAAAACTATTTATTTGTGAAATTTTTAATTTTTTCTTGTAAATTTCAAATTAAAATTGAAAATATCTCCTTTCATTCGGGAGATCTTTACTAGACTTACAAATGGTTTTACTTGTTTAAGAATATATGTTTGTTTTGGAAGTCAAAATCAGTTTATTAATAAACCTAAAAAAGCAGTAAAAATTTTTTATCAGTATATTTATTTATTCAAACAAGATAATGCATAGTTTGTAATGCCATCTAGAGTATTTTTCCTACTTCAAGCCTGTACCTATCTCAAAATAATGTGCAAGCCAGCCATTCGGCTATAATTAGAGTGGATAATCCGTACTTATAAATGCCTGATCATTATAAGGTGCTTGCTATCATTATACCATAAATAGAAGATTCACAAGTTTCTGGGCATTTTAAGAAAACCCTGCAATTTGGAAAAAACTTTATTTAATCTGTTTTCGTTATTTTTATTAGTTGAAAGAATTTCAATCAAAAATAATTCGCAATACAACAAAATTGGATGTTTACTCGATTTTTGTCATTAACGACAGACGAATTGTATTGAATAATGGAAAAGAAAATGGTTTAAATATAACAACTCTAATTATGAGTTCTTAGAACACATACCTGAAGAAAACATAAAGCCATAGAAAAACCTGTGGACAGTAGACAGAACAAAAGAATATATATATATATATATTGAGAAATTCTTGTATATATATAAATTTGTTTCATGTAATTTCGGAATGGGCTTTAACGACTTGAATCAAATTTTATATTTAGAAATGGTTTTGATTTTTAAGTTTATCTATATAGTTGAATTTCCTAAAAAAACACGATTTTTCACACACAAAAAAAAAACAATATTTTTTATAACTAACTATTAATAACATTCGAATAACAAGTTAAACTAAGTGCATTCATGATTTTTTTTATTTAAATGACCATTTCATATGTAGGAAGGATTGAAAAATATTCATGCATAATCAGTATGTGATTCGTATCTAAATATTTTCTCCAAGAAACATGATTGTACGAAAAAAAACCTGCCGAGCGAAGTTTGGTCTTCCATATATATATGTATATATATTCTAATATTTTCCAAGTATTAAAAGTTATAAGAAATACTAAATAGATAGATTCGCGAAATTTAAATAGAAAAATGATAAACAATTCAGCATTATAAGCTCGTTAAAGAAATTTTTGAATGTGAAGGGGTACTCTAAAAATACCGTGAAATAAGAAGCATTGATCAAAAATAATACTTTTGAGACATATATTTTGTTTATGCTTATAGCACATTAAAACCAAATTAATTCAATGACATTTACATTATCTTCAGCTATTCATAATTGAGGCATTTCATTCAACCAGCTCATTTCATTGCATTGAAATTTTTTATCACATGTTCTTTAAAATAAGCAAACAACAAACTTGTCAGAATTATGCATGGGTTTATATATAAAATTTCCATCGATGGAGGTTTATATATTTAAGGACAAATTCAACCATTAACATTTCATTATCAGTATTTCCTGCGTACGTGTTTTTAACATCGCTAAGATGCAATCAATATTCTGACAATTTTATGTTGTAGATGCACGATTATAGTTTGAAAACAAACAATATTTTTCAAAGAAATGGAGTAGAGATTTCTATTTTTCGGTAAAATAAATATTGCAATTTTTTTATAGTTCAGATTGCATTGTAGTTCCCTTGTTCTCTTTAATGAATATTTTGTAGATGTTAAATTCAAATTTTCTAGATACTTAGTTTAATTTATATTAGACTAATAACATTACTAAAGCGATGCTATGACATAGTCAAACATTAGCATAATAGGAAAAGAAAGGAGATATAATTCAGCCAATTTTCTTCAACAGATTTTTAGCTACATATTAGCATATAGCGTGCATAATCAAATGATGCTAATATACTATTAGATTTGATTTTCTAAAGATATGCATCTTTAGTTAAGGCATTGTCAGTTTTTTTTTTTTAAATATTGCATTCTTTCACGGACAAACAATGTTGTTTGTACATAATAAAACATATATAACAACAAAAAAAACCCTCTGCTAATGCTAAAAAAAGAAATAAAAAGAAATTCTTAATATTTTCAAAGAAGATTAAAAACCTTTAGTACATAAACCCTGAAAAAATTCAGAATTTCAGTGCCTACGAAAACAAATGATTCGATCATAATAAATGCAAGAAGAAGTTAAAGAGATTATTTGTTGTATATAAAAAATACAAATTAGTTTGAAGATATTTTAGTTTTCTTACAGAAAAAAAACGAAAATTAATTTCCTGAAACTCTAAACATGAATTATTTAAAATTGACTTCAAAAATGTTCAATGTTAAGACAATTACAATATGTAAGTTTTTTAATTGTCTTAAGATTCTTACTTGTGTCGAAATCGTTTATTCGATAACAATAAAAAAGATCATTTACAAAAACTGAATAGTAATAGAGATTATTTATTAGAATGAATACTACGCTTTCTTAAAATGGTTTATTAATGATATTAAAAAACATCTTTTTTTTTTCGCTTTGAAAGTTTTCTATTTATTATTTTTTCGCATAAAACCTATTAGGGCGCACAATATTTTCGGTATAGTTTTATCTAATTTACCATATATATATATTTTACAATAAATATAAGATAAATAATATTTTGTTGAATTTTAGCCAAATATCCTTTTCAAAATTTTCGATGAAAAACAATCATTGTGTTTCGCAATGGTTGTTTAACAAAACTGCACTACAACATATGCTGTAATAGAGAAGCTTAAATGTAGCGAAAAACTACTCTTAGTAATATGAATATATTTTGTCTAAGCAAAACAAATGATCTATATGAATATATATTCATATTCCCATAACCAATGATGCAGCAAAAACGATGAATCGATTTGGCAAAAACAAAGATCCATTTGGATGTTTATAAAAATGCAGTTCTGTTGTGTATTATATATATATATATATATATATATATATATATATATATATATATATATATATATATATATATATATATATATATATATATATATATATATATATATATATATATATATATATATATATATATATATATATATATATAAACATTTGAACCTGAATGAAGATTTTTCTGGAACTGAAATTCTGCTAAAAATTATTTTATCAGCATAGCTTCAAAAGTTAACGTATTAATTTTCTCGAAAGTTATAATTTTATTAGGTGAGATTACATTTCTGTGTGAAAAGCAATTGTAATTAATTTAATAAAAAACATATTTTAACAAAGCGTTTTCATTACCGTGCTAAAAATTTGTACAAATTTAATTTCTGTAATTTAGTCTTCAATTTATTATTCATTATTATATATATTATGAGATCTTAAAATATACCATTTTCTCAAGTCCACTGCTTAATGGTGCTATTGATATGTAATGCAATTTACTTAAATTATTATACTAATTGATAATTATGCTTTGAAAATTTTAAAATTCCGGAACATTAAGAGCTAAATGGTTGGAATGAATTATTTATTAACATGTCAAGTTAAATAAAAATAAGCAAAATGGGTGCAATCATTAGATAATTTTGTTAGTAGACTCCATGTTATTTTCTGTATACAAAAAGGAAATTGAGAGAATAAAAATTAACTTTTTGTGATTATTCTCCCTTATTTTGATAACGTCATTTCCCTAATGAGCAATAATAATTTAGTGGACATTTGCATTAATTATGGTGGTAACTTAGTAAATTGATTCTTTTATAATATTGCACCGGCGGTGGTCTTATAATGGTACATTATAAAAATTGCATTTTCTAATATTTGACGGTGAAAACAGATGACATCACAAGTTCATTTCTTTTTATACTTGTTATTTGTACACAATACTACTTAAGTTTGCCAAAAAAAATGAGACATGTGCTGTCTAGAGAGAGTATTCGGAATAACTTGCGTTTAACATCCCCCACTTATATTATCTATTCATTTTTATTATTATGAAAGGATATCACTGAATTTCCCCATGTTCGATTTATCAGTGTAAAGATCCGTCGTTCATGATTCTATATGATTTACGAAAATTTGAATATGCTAAATCTACATTGCTATTAACTTAGTTTGTGAAACAAGCTGGACCTTATTAGGTAAATTAAAAACAACTAATTGATTTTATAAGCTTTTAGAGGAAAAAAATTATCTATCCAGGACCTTAGTGCAATAAAAAAAATCTGAATAAGGAGCAATCGAAAGAGCATAGTGAAACATAAGTTTTGGAGCATAAATTATTTGCCCTTGTCTCCCCGTTATCGAAATATAAGGTCTTAAAGTCTGGCAACGTTTTAAGAAAACTCGCCAATTTTGGCGAGATCTGATAGAGATATAAAATCTTAAGATTTTCTTATTTTTTTTTATTTACTTTAGGCAATGTAAAGAAAGAAAAAAAGTGTTGAAGCCTGAAAAAAAAATGATACAGACAAACATGGTTCTTAACAAAAAATGATTGAAGCATAGAAAATTGTGGCACAAAGTTAACTTGATTCTATTACAATGGTCCTGCGAAGAACAAAATTACTACTGCTTGACGAATTAAATTCTGATATAATCGTAAAGCTTCTATCTCATTTGTCTTATATAACGCTGGGGACTTATCTACATAGCTAAACATGGAATATTATAGAATAGTTGCCGTTATTTGGTTACTGTTCCAGATATCGACATTCTGATCATTATTTCCAGAACCATAAAATGTCATCAGACTTTAAGCTCTTATATCTCGATAACGGGAAGACAACGGCAAATGATTTCTGCGTTAAAAAAATGTCTCACTATGTTCTTTTGATTACTACTTATTAAAAGGTTTTACATTATTACACTATTCGTGTGGCTCTCCGGTAAGAATCGCAAAGAATTTTGAGTGCTAATGAATCCTAATGTATGTTCCTTGTTGTATGACCTGACATTTATATGATTAAAGCAGCATTTAAAATTGAAAGAGAAAGTTTCAAATTATATTCTTTCTTTTAGAAAATCTGTCACAAAATCTCTGTTGGTTTAGAGAATTCTGATAATATTAAATATGATAATTTTACATGTAATAATAATTTTAATGTAAGTTAATAAATTCACCAAAGTCATGTCAATTTCTGAACAGAAGAGTGTTTTTACTTACATACTCTTTGCGAAACTGATGCAATATTACATATACATAAATTAAGTCGTACTGTAGACTTTCAGATAGGTGAGAAAAGTTTTTTGAAATGAAATAAGCAATAAATTTATAAAAAAATAGGTTTGAATGATCTTTTATGGTTTGCTAAATCCATTAATCTAAATACAACATTAGGCCTTATTTTTTTCAAAAGTGCACTAAAACATGGATTACGCACTAAAACATTGTAATATGTAAACATAACAAGTAATAAAATATTAATTATTAAAGCAGATAGTATAAAAATAAAATTTGTTTTAATTTTCATCAAGTCAGTTAACAGTTGCATATTTGGGCTAAGATGATAACATTTTATTGTAATATTTTTATTTATCTGTGAGATGTACACTTTAATATATTGATATCAGAGACTATAAAAAAGAGACATTCCTATTTGAAATAATCGCACATCTTGTCAATTTCTATGTTGATTCCATGATTTTTTTTTTTTTTGGGGGGGGGATCATTGAATTGACAAATTTATATATGATTTCAAAAAGCTCAAATATTTAAAGATAATGCCTAAAAGGCTTAATGATCTTTTCCGGGAATATATTAATCCAAACCAGGACGTATTATATGGTATTCAATGCTAGAGGTTTACAGCATCAATTAAAATGAGATTTTGTGGAAGATATTTAACTCATCTTCCACGTATTACTTTAGATAGTTAAGATAAGTTAGGAAGGTATTAAGTTCTTAGTTTCAAACCCAGTTTGAATGACAGACGATTTAAATTTCTAAGTTATTGAAGAATTTAGTAATAAGCTCCGGTAAAAGCAATTCTGGGGAAATCTGTAATCTTCTGAATGATTATAGATTTCTCGATAACTGTAAGATTATAGATTTCTCCAGAACTGAAGGATTATAAACTTCTCCGAAATTTTCTCTTAATCACATGAAGTGTTTAAAACCTAATTCATCAATAAACTAAACAGTTTGTCATAAGATTTCCACTTTATTTTACAGTTTTACATATTTTACAAAAGAAAGAGTTCAAATATTTTACAAATTTTTCATGAATCAAAAATAGAAGTAGTAAATCAATTTATAAAAAGAATTAGTAATAGTACATGAGCTTATTACCTATATGATATACATGTTCGGAAGCCCGGGTGCATGTATTTGGGAATTTGTGGAATAAATAATTATTAATGAAATATTAGATTAAACTTGTTCATTTATTATTTTATTTATATTGATTATATACAGGAAATTAACCCAGGGTAAATCAAGAATTTACCGCAAGTTTATTTCTAAATCTATATTCAAAGAAAAGAAAGATTTAAGCTAATATTACTTTGAATAAATGTTTCAGCGAAATTATTATATGTATCAAATGAACAATAACTGCAAATATAAACGTAAAATTAGTTCATTTGTTCGTTTGATAAAACTTTTGGATTTTTAAAATTGACCTTTGATTATTTAACTCAATTCACTGATTTTAAAGTTTGAACAATAGTTTTGTCAAATTTAAAAGAGCATTCTATGATTCTTTTAAACACTGAAGGCACTTCGCTGCATCCTTTAAATGAACAATGTTCTGTTTAACATGACATTCCATGTGCCTCCTATTTCATTGGCCTTTATTTATCCAAGTCTAGAATGAATGGGAAATGTCGTATTCAGTGCATTACGACGTGACTGTGATTTCTCAATTGGATTAGACGAAACGCCAGAACGTGAATCTCTCACTGAGAGACAAGTCTTAATTCTGTGAATCAGTAATATGAATTAGATTTAATTAAAAGAGGGAACATGTCTGTTCCTTCCAAATTCCTTGGCACCTTTTGAAAGGTTGTTATGATTCTGAATAGTTCATTTTATATAATGCAAAGCGTTGATACATCGTTTCATCAGAATTTAGTTTAGATAGTTAAGGCATTTATGATGAATGTTGGTTACGTTTTATAATAAATTAATTGAAAGCGATTTTAAATTAAACAGAAATTTCGTCCGTATGAATTATTTTGTATGTTTATTACTGAAATGATTCGTGCAATTCTCTAAATACTGTTTTATTACAAACCCTTGCCATACAGATAAATACGAAGAAGATACAGATTCACTGCAAAACCCCTATTTCATTAAATGCATTTTCTATATTTATGTCACCGCCTGCAGCAGAATATTTGTTTAAAACAATTAATAGAATAATAAATTTCATTGTTAATTGAATATTCAATGCATTTATGAGATGCCTTTTGAAATCAAACTTTTCCCCCCCATGTTTTGAACAAAACTGATTCCCTCTCTTATTTACAAGCATTAAGGAATCTTTGTATGTCATTTTAGGTCTTTCATTTATTAAAAATAAGGCATTAAAAATATCTATAAAGCACAAAACTATATATCAGAATGCCTTTTGAGAAACTTTTGTACTTTCCAAGCTAAAGAAATAAAAAGGTTTATACAATATGAATACTTAATGGTCAGATTATAATAATAAAGAAAGTCGTCACAAAATAGTCTCCTAACTTGAAAGGTTATTTCTCCCAAACCAAATAGTGTTGATAAAAACATTATGAAGAAGTGAGCTTGTATGTGTGTGAAGAAAATGCTTTGAAGTTTTTGCTTTATCGAATTTTCACTAGTAGTATCCTTATAATAGTAATGATAGTTTACTTTACTCTGATAGTTTACTTTTAAATTTCATTGGGATCGGTACAATAAAGAAAAAGACGCTTAGAGTCAATGAACTTGCTCAGCCCACATTCATTTCGGTGCGGTTTGTTTCTATTCGAATGTATAAATTATTAAATCATTTTCAAATTATTGTTGAGTATAAATACAAGCTGTAAACTGGAAAACATTCTACCGTCCCACTATAACGACGGAGATGTTACTATTAGATTGCATTTAATAAGCATATCTTGTTCGGGATTCTTGTGGCGTTCCTTTGATCATTTGTAAAATTGTAGAATCGCGGGGAATGGCAAATTCGAAGATTTAAATTCATATTTGTATTAAAGTTAAAGATTACATATACATATTACTTACACAAAATAACGAAAACTCAAACAAAATTTTCAAATAATATTTATATTATTTTAACTAATTTTAATTTCTCCTAAGAAAATAGGATTTTATAAAACAAAAAATATCCACTGAACGGTGGCTAAATCTCGTTCTTATTTTGAACACAATATTGCCTGAAATTAAAAATACTCGTTTAGTAGTTAATCAGTTTGGCATCAAATTAAAAATTATATATTTTTATTTCTAAATTTTCTCCGTGCTTATTTTATATTTACTACGAATTCCATCCATTTTCATACTTCCTGAAATAAAATTTGATGTAAAAATATCTATAAATTTAATAGAAATTTTAAGGGTCGATGAATTGCACATGCGCAGATATCATCCGTATGCTTAGCATTGTGCATTCCGATCCAGATTTACTTCACATCTGAAACTTGGATTTATGGTGTTAAAAATTTAAGATTCGTTTACGGTGCGAACGATTCTTGGCTTGGTGGATAAAAGTTATAAATAAAAATATATAAAATTAATGAATAAAAAAAATTATTCGTTTTCTTCCAGGCTCAAACTCAAAACCACGAAAAACGACTTCAAAGCATCATTCGACTCTATACACCAATCCACTCTTCCGTTGCACTGCGCGGCAATCTTAGATTCTTAACACTATAAAAAATGTTTCGGATGAGAGGGAAATCTGGATCGAAATGCACAATGCCAAGCATACGGATGATATCTGCGCATGCACAAGACATCGACCCTTAAAATTTCTAATAAATTTATAGATATTTTCACATTAAATTTTGTTTTAGGAAGTATGAAAATGGACGGAATTCGTAGTAAATATAGAATAAGCACGGAGAAAAGTTATAAAAAAAATATAAAAATAATGTATAAAAAAACTATTCGTTTTGCTTCCAGACTAGGAACTCAAGACCACCGAAAACGACTGCATAAGAACACGCGACTCTAGCCAACAATCCACGCATCTGTCGTACAAAGCAGCAATCTTAGATTCTTAACACAATAAATAAAGTTTCAGGCGTGAAGGAAATCTGGATCGAAATGCACAATGCTAAGCATACGGATGGTATCTGCGCATGTGCAAGGCATCGACCCTTAAAATTTATATTAAATTTAAAGATATTTTCACATTAAATTTTATTTTAGGAAGTATGGAAAGGGATGGATTTTGTAGTAAATATAGTATAAGCACGGATAAAAGTTATATATAAAAATATATGAAATTAATGAATGAAGAAAATTATTCGTTTTGCTTCCAGGCTCGAACTCAAGACCACCAAAACAAAGCGCAATCAACATGCGACTCTATCCATCAAGCCACTCATCCCTTGTACATCTAAGCAATCTTAGATTCTTAACACCATAAATAAAGTTTCGGATGTAAAGGAAATGTGGATCGAAATGCACAATGCTAAGCATACGGATGATATCTGCGCATGTGCAAGACATCGACCCTTAAATTTGTGATTAAATTTAAAGATATTTTCATATTAAATTTTATTTTAGGAAGTATGAAAATGGATGGAATTTGTATTAAATATAGAATAAGCACGGAGAAAAGTTATAAATAAAAATATATAAGAAAATGAATATAAAAATTATAAGTTCTGCTTCCAGACTCGAACACAAGACCACCAAAAAGAAGAACAAACAAACATGCGACTCTATCCACCGTTCCACGCATCCCTCGTGCAACGTAGCAATCTTAGATTCTTAACACCATAAAAAATGTTTCGGACGCGAAGGAAATCTGGATCGAAATGCACAATGCTAAGCATACGGATGGTATCTGCGCATGTGCAAGGCATCGACCATTAAAATTTATATTAAATTTAAAGATATTTTCACATTAAATTTTATTTTAGGAAGTGTGGAAAGGGATGGAATTTGTATTAACTATAGAATAAGCACGGAGAAAAGTTATAAATAAAAATATATACGAAAATGAATATAAAAATTATATGTTCTGCTTCCAGACTCGAACTCAAGACCACCAAAAAGAAGCGCAATCAACATGCGACTCTATCCATCAAGCCACTCATCCCTTGTACATCGTAGCAATCTTAGATTCTTAACACCATAAATAAAGTTTCGGATGTAAACTAAATCTGGATCGAAATGCACAATGCTAAGCATACGGATGATATCTGCGCATGTGCAAGACATCGACCCTTAAATTTGTGATTAAATTTAAAGATATTTTGATATTAAATTTTATTTTAGGAAGTATGAAAATGGATGGAATTTGTATTAAATATAGAATAAGCACGGAGAAAAGTTATAAATAAAAATATATACGAAAATGAATATAAAAATTATAAGTTCTGCTTCCAGACTCGAACACAAGACCACCAAAAAGAAGAGCAAACAAACATGCGACTCTATCCACCATTCCACGCGTCCCTCGTACAACGTAGCAATCTTAGATTCTTAACACCATAAAAAATGTTTCGGACGCGAAGGAAATCTGGATCGAAATGCACAATGCTAAGCATACGGATGGTATCTGCGCATGTGCAATTCATCGACCCTTAAAATTTATATTAAATTTAAAGATATTTTCACATTAAATTTTATTTTAGGAAGTATGGAAAGGGATGGATTTTATAGTAAATATAGTATAAGCACGGATAAAAGTTATATATAAAAATATATGAAATTAATGAATGAAAAAAATTATTCGTTTTGCTTCCAGGCTCGAACTCAAGACCACCAAAAAGAAGCGCAATCAACATGCGACTCTATCCATCAGGCCACTCACCCCTTGTACATCGTAGCAATCTTAGATTCTTAACACCATAAATAAAGTTTCGGATGTAAGGGAAATCTGGATCGAAATGCACAATGCTAAGCATACGGATAATATCTGCGCATGTGCAAGACAACGACCCTTAATTTTGCTTTTAAATTTAAAGATATTTTCATATTAAATTTTATTTTAGGAAATGGATGGAATTTGTATTAAATATAGAATAAGCACGGAGAAAAGTTATAAATAAAAATATATACGAAAATGAATATAAAAATTATAAGTTCTGCTTCCAGACTCGAACACAAGACCACCAAAAAGAAAAGCAAACAAACATGCGACTCTATCCACCATTCCACGCATCCCTCATAAAACGCAGCAATCTTAGATTCTTAACACCATAAAAAATGTTTCGGACGCGAAGGAAATCTGGATCGAAATGCACAATGCTAAGCATACGGATGGTATCTGCGCATGTGCAAGGCATCGACCCTTAAAATTTATATTAAATTTAAAGATATTTTCACATTAATTTTTATTTTAGGAAGTATGGAAAGGGATGGATTTTGTAGTAAATATAGTATAAGCACGGATAAAAGTTATATATAAAAATATATGAAATTAATGAATGAAAAAAATTATTCGTTTTGCTTCCAGTCTCGAACTCAAGACCACCAAAACGAAGCGCAATCAACATGCGACTCTATCCATCAAGCCACTCATCCCTTGTACGTCATAGCAATCTTAGATTCTTAACACCATAAATAAAGTTTCGGATGTAAAGGAAATCTGGATCGAAATGCACAATGCTAAGCATACGGATGATATCTGCGCATGTGCAAGACATCGACCCTTAAAATTGTGATAAAATTTAAAGATATTTTCATATTAAATTTTATTTTAGGAAGTATGAAAATGGATGGAATTTGTATTAAATATAGAATAAGCACGGAGAAAAGTTATAAATAAAAATATATAAGAAAATGAATATAAAAATTATAAGTTCGGCTTCCAGACTCGAACACAAGACCACCAAAAAGAAAAGCAAACAAACATGCGACTCTATCCTCCATTCCACGCATCCCTCGTTCAACGTAGCAATCTTAGATTCTTAACACCATAAATAAATTTTCGAACGCGAAGGAAATCTGGATGGAAATGCACAATGCTAAGCATATGGATGGTATCTGCGCATGTGCAAGGCATCGAACCTTAAAATTTCTATTAAATTTAAAGATATTTTCATATTAAATTTTATTTTAGGAAGTATGAAAATGGATGGAATTTGTATTAAATATAGAATAAGCACGGAGAAAAGTTATAAATAAAAATATATAAGAAAATGAATATAAAAATTATAAGTTCTGTTTCCAGACTCGAACACAAGACCACCAAAAAGAAAAGCAAACAAACATGCGACTCTATCCACCATTCCACGCATCCCTCGTTCAACGTAGCAATCTTAGATTCTTAACACCATAAAAAATGTTTCGGACGTTAAGGAAATCTGGATCGAAATGCACAAAGCTAATCATGCGGATGGTATCTGCGCATGTGCAAGGCATCGACCCTTAAAATTTATATTAAATTTAAAGATATTTTAACGTTAAATTTTATTTTAGGAAATATGGAAAGGGATGGATTTTGTAGTAAATATGGTATAAGCACGGATAAAAGTTATATATAAAAATATATGAAATTAATGAATGAAAAAAATTATTCGTTTTGCTTCCAGGCTCGAACTCAAGACCACCAAAAAGAAGCGCAATCAACATGCCAATCTGTCAATCAAGCCACTCATCCCTTGTACATCGTAGCAATCTTAGATTCTTAACACCATAAATAAAGTTTCGGATGTAAAGGAAATCTGGATCGAAATGCACAATGCTCAGCATACGGATGATATCTGCGCATGTGCAAGACATCGACCCTTAAATTTGTGATTAAATTTAAAGATATTTTCATATTAAATTTTATTTTAGGAAGTATGAAAATGGATGGAATTTGTATTAAATATAGAATAAGCACGGAGAAAAGTTATAAATAAAAATATATGAGAAAATGAATATAAAAATTATAAGTTCTGCTTCCAGACTCGAACACAAGACCACCAAAAAGAAAAGCAAACAAACACGCGACTCTATCCACCATTCCACGCATCCCTCGTTCAACGTAGCAATCTTAGATTCTTAACACCATAAAAAATGTTTCGGACGTTAAGGAAATCTGGATCGAAATGCACAAAGCTAATCATACGGATGGTATCTGCGCATGTGCAAGGCATCGACCCTTAAAATTTATATTAAATTTAAAGATATTTTCACGTTAAATTTTATTTTAGGAAATATGGAAAGGGATGGATTTTGTAGTAAATATGGTATAAGCACGGATAAAAGTTATATATAAAAATATATGAAATTAATGAATGAAAAAAATTATTCGTTTTGCTTCCAGGCTCGAACTCAAGACCACCAAAAAGAAGCGCAATCAACATGCCACTCTATCAATCAAGCCACTCATCCCTTGTACATCGTAGCAATCTTAGATTCTGAACACCATAAATAAAGTTTCGGATGTAAAGGAAATCTGGATCGAAATGCACAATGCTAAGCATACGGATGATATCTGCGCATGTGCAAGACATCGACCCTTAAATTTGTGATTAAATTTAAAGATATTTTCATATTAAATTTTATTTTAGGAAGTATGAAAATGGATGGAATTTGTATTAAATATAGAATAAGCACGGAGAAAAGTTATAAATAAAAATATATAAGAAAATGAATAAAAAAATAATAAGTTCTGCTTCCAGGCTCGAACTCAAGACCACCAAAAAGAAGTGCAAATCAACAGGCTACTCTATCCATCAAGCCACTCATCCCTTGTACAGAGGAGCAATCTTAGATTCTTAACACCATAAAAAATGTTTCAGACGCGAAGGAAATCTGGATCGAAATGCACAAAGCTAAGCGTACGGATGGTATCTGCGCATGTGCAAGGCATCGACCCTTAAAATTTATATTAAATTTAAAGACATTTTCACATTAAATTTTATTTTAGGAAGTATGGAAAGGGATGGATTTTGTAGTAAATATAGTATAAGCACGGATAAAAGTTTAATATAAAAATATATGAAATTAATGAATGAAAAAAATTATTCGTTTTGCTTCCAGGCTCGAACTCAAGACCACCAAAAAGAAGCGCAATCAACATGCGACTCTATCCATCAAGCCACTCATCCCTTGTACATCGTAGCAATCTTAGAACCTTAACACCATAAATAAAGTTTCGGATGTAAGGGAAAACTGGATAGAAATGCACAATGCTAAGCATATGGATAATATCTGCGCATGTGCAAGACAACGACCCTTAAATTTGCTTTTAAATTTAAAGATATTTTCATATTAAATTTTATTTTAGGAAGTATGGAAATTGATGGAATTTGTATTAAATATAGAATAAGCACGGAGAAAAGTTATAAATAAAAATATATACGAAAATGAATATAAAAATTATAAGTTCTGCTTCCAGACTCGAACACAAGACCACAAAAAGAAAAGCAAACAAACATGCGACTCTATCCACCATTCCACGCATCCCTCGTTCAACGTAGCAATCTTAGATTCTTAACACCATAAATAAATTTTCGGACGCGAAGGAAATCTGGATCGAAATGCACAATGCTAAGCATACGGATGGTATCTGCGCATGTGCAAGGCATCGAACCTTAAAATTTCTATTAAATTTAAAGATATTTTCATATTAAATTTTATTTTAGGAAGTATGAAAATGGATGGAATTTGTATTAAATATAGAATAACAACGGTGAAAAGTTATAAACAAAAATATATAAGAAAATGAATATAAAAATTATAAGTTCTGCTTCCAGACTCGAACACAAGACCACAAAAAGAAAAGCAAACAAACATGCGACTCTATCCACCATTCCACGCATCCCTCGTTCAACGTAGCAATCTTAGATTCTTAACACCATAAATAAATTTTCGGACGCGAAGGAAATCTGGATCGAAATGCACAATGCTAAGCATACGGATGGTATCTGCGCATGTGCAAGGCATCGAACCTTAAAATATCTATTAAATTTAAAGATATTTTCATATTAATTTTTATTTTAGGAAGTTTGAAAATGGATGGAATTTGTATTAAATATAGAATAAGCACGGAGAAAAGTTATAAATAAAAATATATACGAAAATGAATATAAAATTTATAAGTTCTGCTTCCAGACTCGAACTCAAGACCACCAAAAAGAAGCGCAATCAACATGCGACTCTATCCATCAAGCCACTCATCCCTTGTACATCGTAGCAATCTTAGATTCTTAACACCATAAAAAATGTTTCGGACGCGAAGGAAATCTGGATGGAAATGCACAATGCTAAGCATAACGATGGTATCTGCGCATGTGCAAGGCATCGACCCTTAAAATTTATATTAAATTAAAAGATATTTTCACATTAAATTTTATTTTAGGAAGTATGGAAAGGGATGGATTTTGTAGTAAATATAGTATAAGCACGGAAAAAAGTTTATATAAAAATATATGAAATTAATGAATGAAAAAAATTATTCGTTTTGCTTCCAGGCTCGAACTCAAGACCACCAAAAAGAAGCGCAATCAACATGCGACTCTATCCATCAAGCCACTCATCCCTTGTACATCGCAGCAATCTTAGAACCTTAACACCATAAATAAAGTTTCGGATGTAAGGGAAATCTGGATCGAAATGCACAATGCTAAGCATACGGATAATATCTGCGCATGTGCAAGACAACGACCCTTAAATTTGCTTTTAAATTTAAAGATATTTTCATATTAAATTTTATTTTAGGAAGTATGAAAATGGATGGAATTTGTATTAAATATAGAATAAGCACGGAGAAAAGTTATAAATAAAAATATATAAGAAAATGAATATAAAAATTATAAGTTCTGCTTCCAGACTCGAACACAAGACCACAAAAAGAAAAGCAAACAAACATGCGACTCTATCCACCATTCCACGCATCCCTCGTTCAACGTAGCAATCTTAGATTCTTAACACCATAAATAAATTTTCGGACGCGAAGGAAATCTGGATCGAAATGCACAATGCTAAGCATACGGATGGTATCTGCGCATGTGCAAGGCATCGAACCTTAAAATTTCTATTAAATTTAAAGATATTTTCATATTAATTTTTATTTTAGGAAGTATGAAAATGGATGGAATTTGTATTAAATATAGAATAAGCACGGAGAAAAGTTATAAATAAAAATATATACGAAAATGAATATAAAATTTATAAGTTCTGCTTCCAGACTCGAACTCAAGACCACCAAAAAGAAGCGCAATCAACATGCGACTCTATCCATCAAGCCACTCATCCCTTGTACATCGTAGCAATCTTAAATTCTTAACACCATAAATAAAGTTTCGGATGTAAGGGAAATCTGGATCGAAATGCACAATGCTAAGCATACGGATAATATCTGAGCATGTGCAAGACAACGACCCTTAAATTTGCTTTTAAATTTAAAGATATTTTCATATTAAATTTTATTTTAGGAAGTATGAAAATGGATGGAATTTGTATTAAATATAGAATAAGCACGGAGAAACGTTATAAATAAAAATATATAAGAAAATGAATATAAAAATTATAAGTTCTGCTTCCAGACTCGATCACAAGACCACCAAAAAGAAAAGCAAACAAACATTCGACTCTATCCTCCATTCCACGCATCCCTCGTTCAACGTAGCAATCTTAGATTCTTAACACCATAAATAAATTTTCGGACGCGAAGGAAATCTGGATGGAAATGCACAATGCTAAGCATACGGATGGTATCTGCGCATGTGCAAGGCATCGAACCTTAAAATTTCTATTAAATTTAAAGATATTTTCATATTAAATTTTATTTTAGGAAGTATGAAAATGGATGGAATTTGTATTAAATATAGAATAAGCACGGAGAAAAGTTATAAATAAAAATATATACGAAAATGAATATAAAAATTATAAGTTCTGCTTCCAGACTCGAACACAAGACCACAAAAAGAAAAGCAAACAAACATGCGACTCTATCCACCATCCCACGCATCCCTCGTTCAACGTAGCAATCTTAGATTCTTAACACCATAAATAAATTTTCGGACGCGAAGGAAATCTGGATCGAAATGCACAATGCTAAGCATACGGATGGTATCTGCGCATGTGCAAGGCATCGAACCCTAAAATATCTATTAAATTTAAAGATATTTTCATATTAATTTTTATTTTAGGAAGTATGAAAATGGATGGAATTTGTATTAAATATAGAATAAGCACGGAGAAAAGTTATAAATAAAAATATATACGAAAATGAATATAAAATTTATAAGTTCTGCTTCCAGGCTCGAACTCAAGACCACCAAAAAGAAGCGCAATCAACATGCGACTCTATCCATCAAGCCACTCATCCCTTGTACATCGTAGCAATCTTAGATTCTTAACACCATAAAAAATGTTTCGGACGCGAAGGAAATCTGGATGGAAATGCACAATGCTAAGCATAACGATGGTATCTGCGCATGTGCAAGGCATCGACCCTTAAAATTTATATTAAATTTAAAGATATTTTCACATTAAATTTTATTTTAGGAAGTATGGAAAGGGATGGATTTTGTAGTAAATATAGTATAAGCACGGATAAAAGTTATATATAAAAATATATGAAATTAATGAATGAAGAAAATTATTCGTTTTGCTTCCAGGCTCGAACTCAAGACCACCAAAACAAAGCGCAATCAACATGCGACTCTATCCATCAAGCCACTCATCCCTTGTACATCTAAGCAATCTTAGATTCTTAACACCATAAATAAAGTTTCGGATGTAAAGGAAATGTGGATCGAAATGCACAATGCTAAGCATACGGATGATATCTGCGCATGTGCAAGACATCGACCCTTAAATTTGTGATTAAATTTAAAGATATTTTCATATTAAATTTTATTTTAGGAAGTATGAAAATGGATGGAATTTGTATTAAATATAGAATAAGCACGGAGAAAAGTTATAAATAAAAATATATAAGAAAATGAATATAAAAATTATAAGTTCTGCTTCCAGACTCGAACACAAGACCACCAAAAAGAAGAACAAACAAACATGCGACTCTATCCACCGTTCCACGCATCCCTCGTGCAACGTAGCAATCTTAGATTCTTAACACCATAAAAAATGTTTCGGACGCGAAGGAAATCTGGATCGAAATGCACAATGCTAAGCATACGGATGGTATCTGCGCATGTGCAAGGCATCGACCATTAAAATTTATATTAAATTTAAAGATATTTTCACATTAAATTTTATTTTAGGAAGTGTGGAAAGGGATGGAATTTGTATTAACTATAGAATAAGCACGGAGAAAAGTTATAAATAAAAATATATACGAAAATGAATATAAAAATTATATGTTCTGCTTCCAGACTCGAACTCAAGACCACCAAAAAGAAGCGCAATCAACATGCGACTCTATCCATCAAGCCACTCATCCCTTGTACATCGTAGCAATCTTAGATTCTTAACACCATAAATAAAGTTTCGGATGTAAACTAAATCTGGATCGAAATGCACAATGCTAAGCATACGGATGATATCTGCGCATGTGCAAGACATCGACCCTTAAATTTGTGATTAAATTTAAAGATATTTTGATATTAAATTTTATTTTAGGAAGTATGAAAATGGATGGAATTTGTATTAAATATAGAATAAGCACGGAGAAAAGTTATAAATAAAAATATATACGAAAATGAATATAAAAATTATAAGTTCTGCTTCCAGACTCGAACACAAGACCACCAAAAAGAAGAGCAAACAAACATGCGACTCTATCCACCATTCCACGCGTCCCTCGTACAACGTAGCAATCTTAGATTCTTAACACCATAAAAAATGTTTCGGACGCGAAGGAAATCTGGATCGAAATGCACAATGCTAAGCATACGGATGGTATCTGCGCATGTGCAATTCATCGACCCTTAAAATTTATATTAAATTTAAAGATATTTTCACATTAAATTTTATTTTAGGAAGTATGGAAAGGGATGGATTTTATAGTAAATATAGTATAAGCACGGATAAAAGTTATATATAAAAATATATGAAATTAATGAATGAAAAAAATTATTCGTTTTGCTTCCAGGCTCGAACTCAAGACCACCAAAAAGAAGCGCAATCAACATGCGACTCTATCCATCAGGCCACTCACCCCTTGTACATCGTAGCAATCTTAGATTCTTAACACCATAAATAAAGTTTCGGATGTAAGGGAAATCTGGATCGAAATGCACAATGCTAAGCATACGGATAATATCTGCGCATGTGCAAGACAACGACCCTTAATTTTGCTTTTAAATTTAAAGATATTTTCATATTAAATTTTATTTTAGGAAATGGATGGAATTTGTATTAAATATAGAATAAGCACGGAGAAAAGTTATAAATAAAAATATATACGAAAATGAATATAAAAATTATAAGTTCTGCTTCCAGACTCGAACACAAGACCACCAAAAAGAAAAGCAAACAAACATGCGACTCTATCCACCATTCCACGCATCCCTCATAAAACGCAGCAATCTTAGATTCTTAACACCATAAAAAATGTTTCGGACGCGAAGGAAATCTGGATCGAAATGCACAATGCTAAGCATACGGATGGTATCTGCGCATGTGCAAGGCATCGACCCTTAAAATTTATATTAAATTTAAAGATATTTTCACATTAATTTTTATTTTAGGAAGTATGGAAAGGGATGGATTTTGTAGTAAATATAGTATAAGCACGGATAAAAGTTATATATAAAAATATATGAAATTAATGAATGAAAAAAATTATTCGTTTTGCTTCCAGTCTCGAACTCAAGACCACCAAAACGAAGCGCAATCAACATGCGACTCTATCCATCAAGCCACTCATCCCTTGTACGTCATAGCAATCTTAGATTCTTAACACCATAAATAAAGTTTCGGATGTAAAGGAAATCTGGATCGAAATGCACAATGCTAAGCATACGGATGATATCTGCGCATGTGCAAGACATCGACCCTTAAAATTGTGATAAAATTTAAAGATATTTTCATATTAAATTTTATTTTAGGAAGTATGAAAATGGATGGAATTTGTATTAAATATAGAATAAGCACGGAGAAAAGTTATAAATAAAAATATATAAGAAAATGAATATAAAAATTATAAGTTCGGCTTCCAGACTCGAACACAAGACCACCAAAAAGAAAAGCAAACAAACATGCGACTCTATCCTCCATTCCACGCATCCCTCGTTCAACGTAGCAATCTTAGATTCTTAACACCATAAATAAATTTTCGGACGCGAAGGAAATCTGGATGGAAATGCACAATGCTAAGCATATGGATGGTATCTGCGCATGTGCAAGGCATCGAACCTTAAAATTTCTATTAAATTTAAAGATATTTTCATATTAAATTTTATTTTAGGAAGTATGAAAATGGATGGAATTTGTATTAAATATAGAATAAGCACGGAGAAAAGTTATAAATAAAAATATATAAGAAAATGAATATAAAAATTATAAGTTCTGTTTCCAGACTCGAACACAAGACCACCAAAAAGAAAAGCAAACAAACATGCGACTCTATCCACCATTCCACGCATCCCTCGTTCAACGTAGCAATCTTAGATTCTTAACACCATAAAAAATGTTTCGGACGTTAAGGAAATCTGGATCGAAATGCACAAAGCTAATCATGCGGATGGTATCTGCGCATGTGCAAGGCATCGACCCTTAAAATTTATATTAAATTTAAAGATATTTTAACGTTAAATTTTATTTTAGGAAATATGGAAAGGGATGGATTTTGTAGTAAATATGGTATAAGCACGGATAAAAGTTATATATAAAAATATATGAAATTAATGAATGAAAAAAATTATTCGTTTTGCTTCCAGGCTCGAACTCAAGACCACCAAAAAGAAGCGCAATCAACATGCCAATCTGTCAATCAAGCCACTCATCCCTTGTACATCGTAGCAATCTTAGATTCTTAACACCATAAATAAAGTTTCGGATGTAAAGGAAATCTGGATCGAAATGCACAATGCTCAGCATACGGATGATATCTGCGCATGTGCAAGACATCGACCCTTAAATTTGTGATTAAATTTAAAGATATTTTCATATTAAATTTTATTTTAGGAAGTATGAAAATGGATGGAATTTGTATTAAATATAGAATAAGCACGGAGAAAAGTTATAAATAAAAATATATGAGAAAATGAATATAAAAATTATAAGTTCTGCTTCCAGACTCGAACACAAGACCACCAAAAAGAAAAGCAAACAAACACGCGACTCTATCCACCATTCCACGCATCCCTCGTTCAACGTAGCAATCTTAGATTCTTAACACCATAAAAAATGTTTCGGACGTTAAGGAAATCTGGATCGAAATGCACAAAGCTAATCATACGGATGGTATCTGCGCATGTGCAAGGCATCGACCCTTAAAATTTATATTAAATTTAAAGATATTTTCACGTTAAATTTTATTTTAGGAAATATGGAAAGGGATGGATTTTGTAGTAAATATGGTATAAGCACGGATAAAAGTTATATATAAAAATATATGAAATTAATGAATGAAAAAAATTATTCGTTTTGCTTCCAGGCTCGAACTCAAGACCACCAAAAAGAAGCGCAATCAACATGCCACTCTATCAATCAAGCCACTCATCCCTTGTACATCGTAGCAATCTTAGATTCTGAACACCATAAATAAAGTTTCGGATGTAAAGGAAATCTGGATCGAAATGCACAATGCTAAGCATACGGATGATATCTGCGCATGTGCAAGACATCGACCCTTAAATTTGTGATTAAATTTAAAGATATTTTCATATTAAATTTTATTTTAGGAAGTATGAAAATGGATGGAATTTGTATTAAATATAGAATAAGCACGGAGAAAAGTTATAAATAAAAATATATAAGAAAATGAATAAAAAAATAATAAGTTCTGCTTCCAGGCTCGAACTCAAGACCACCAAAAAGAAGTGCAAATCAACAGGCTACTCTATCCATCAAGCCACTCATCCCTTGTACAGAGGAGCAATCTTAGATTCTTAACACCATAAAAAATGTTTCAGACGCGAAGGAAATCTGGATCGAAATGCACAAAGCTAAGCGTACGGATGGTATCTGCGCATGTGCAAGGCATCGACCCTTAAAATTTATATTAAATTTAAAGACATTTTCACATTAAATTTTATTTTAGGAAGTATGGAAAGGGATGGATTTTGTAGTAAATATAGTATAAGCACGGATAAAAGTTTAATATAAAAATATATGAAATTAATGAATGAAAAAAATTATTCGTTTTGCTTCCAGGCTCGAACTCAAGACCACCAAAAAGAAGCGCAATCAACATGCGACTCTATCCATCAAGCCACTCATCCCTTGTACATCGTAGCAATCTTAGAACCTTAACACCATAAATAAAGTTTCGGATGTAAGGGAAAACTGGATAGAAATGCACAATGCTAAGCATATGGATAATATCTGCGCATGTGCAAGACAACGACCCTTAAATTTGCTTTTAAATTTAAAGATATTTTCATATTAAATTTTATTTTAGGAAGTATGGAAATTGATGGAATTTGTATTAAATATAGAATAAGCACGGAGAAAAGTTATAAATAAAAATATATACGAAAATGAATATAAAAATTATAAGTTCTGCTTCCAGACTCGAACACAAGACCACAAAAAGAAAAGCAAACAAACATGCGACTCTATCCACCATTCCACGCATCCCTCGTTCAACGTAGCAATCTTAGATTCTTAACACCATAAATAAATTTTCGGACGCGAAGGAAATCTGGATCGAAATGCACAATGCTAAGCATACGGATGGTATCTGCGCATGTGCAAGGCATCGAACCTTAAAATTTCTATTAAATTTAAAGATATTTTCATATTAAATTTTATTTTAGGAAGTATGAAAATGGATGGAATTTGTATTAAATATAGAATAACAACGGTGAAAAGTTATAAACAAAAATATATAAGAAAATGAATATAAAAATTATAAGTTCTGCTTCCAGACTCGAACACAAGACCACAAAAAGAAAAGCAAACAAACATGCGACTCTATCCACCATTCCACGCATCCCTCGTTCAACGTAGCAATCTTAGATTCTTAACACCATAAATAAATTTTCGGACGCGAAGGAAATCTGGATCGAAATGCACAATGCTAAGCATACGGATGGTATCTGCGCATGTGCAAGGCATCGAACCTTAAAATATCTATTAAATTTAAAGATATTTTCATATTAATTTTTATTTTAGGAAGTATGAAAATGGATGGAATTTGTATTAAATATAGAATAAGCACGGAGAAAAGTTATAAATAAAAATATATACGAAAATGAATATAAAATTTATAAGTTCTGCTTCCAGACTCGAACTCAAGACCACCAAAAAGAAGCGCAATCAACATGCGACTCTATCCATCAAGCCACTCATCCCTTGTACATCGTAGCAATCTTAGATTCTTAACACCATAAAAAATGTTTCGGACGCGAAGGAAATCTGGATGGAAATGCACAATGCTAAGCATAACGATGGTATCTGCGCATGTGCAAGGCATCGACCCTTAAAATTTATATTAAATTAAAAGATATTTTCACATTAAATTTTATTTTAGGAAGTATGGAAAGGGATGGATTTTGTAGTAAATATAGTATAAGCACGGAAAAAAGTTTATATAAAAATATATGAAATTAATGAATGAAAAAAATTATTCGTTTTGCTTCCAGGCTCGAACTCAAGACCACCAAAAAGAAGCGCAATCAACATGCGACTCTATCCATCAAGCCACTCATCCCTTGTACATCGCAGCAATCTTAGAACCTTAACACCATAAATAAAGTTTCGGATGTAAGGGAAATCTGGATCGAAATGCACAATGCTAAGCATACGGATAATATCTGCGCATGTGCAAGACAACGACCCTTAAATTTGCTTTTAAATTTAAAGATATTTTCATATTAAATTTTATTTTAGGAAGTATGAAAATGGATGGAATTTGTATTAAATATAGAATAAGCACGGAGAAAAGTTATAAATAAAAATATATAAGAAAATGAATATAAAAATTATAAGTTCTGCTTCCAGACTCGAACACAAGACCACAAAAAGAAAAGCAAACAAACATGCGACTCTATCCACCATTCCACGCATCCCTCGTTCAACGTAGCAATCTTAGATTCTTAACACCATAAATAAATTTTCGGACGCGAAGGAAATCTGGATCGAAATGCACAATGCTAAGCATACGGATGGTATCTGCGCATGTGCAAGGCATCGAACCTTAAAATTTCTATTAAATTTAAAGATATTTTCATATTAATTTTTATTTTAGGAAGTATGAAAATGGATGGAATTTGTATTAAATATAGAATAAGCACGGAGAAAAGTTATAAATAAAAATATATACGAAAATGAATATAAAATTTATAAGTTCTGCTTCCAGACTCGAACTCAAGACCACCAAAAAGAAGCGCAATCAACATGCGACTCTATCCATCAAGCCACTCATCCCTTGTACATCGTAGCAATCTTAAATTCTTAACACCATAAATAAAGTTTCGGATGTAAGGGAAATCTGGATCGAAATGCACAATGCTAAGCATACGGATAATATCTGAGCATGTGCAAGACAACGACCCTTAAATTTGCTTTTAAATTTAAAGATATTTTCATATTAAATTTTATTTTAGGAAGTATGAAAATGGATGGAATTTGTATTAAATATAGAATAAGCACGGAGAAACGTTATAAATAAAAATATATAAGAAAATGAATATAAAAATTATAAGTTCTGCTTCCAGACTCGATCACAAGACCACCAAAAAGAAAAGCAAACAAACATTCGACTCTATCCTCCATTCCACGCATCCCTCGTTCAACGTAGCAATCTTAGATTCTTAACACCATAAATAAATTTTCGGACGCGAAGGAAATCTGGATGGAAATGCACAATGCTAAGCATACGGATGGTATCTGCGCATGTGCAAGGCATCGAACCTTAAAATTTCTATTAAATTTAAAGATATTTTCATATTAAATTTTATTTTAGGAAGTATGAAAATGGATGGAATTTGTATTAAATATAGAATAACAACGGTGAAAAGTTATAAACAAAAATATATAAGAAAATGAATATAAAAATTATAAGTTCTGCTTCCAGACTCGAACTCAAGACCACCAAAAAGAAACGCAATCAACATGCGACTCTATCCATCAAGCCACTCATCCCTTGTACATCGTAGCAATCTTAGATTCTTAACACCATAAATAAATTTTCGGACGCGAAGGAAATCTGGATCGAAATGCACAATGCTAAGCATACGGATGGTATCTGCGCATGTGCAAGGCATCGAACCTTAAAATTTCTATTAAATTTAAAGATATTTTCATATTAAATTTTATTTTAGGAAGTATGAAAATGGATGGAATTTGTATTAAATATAGAATAAGCACGGAGAAAAGTTATAAATAAAAATATATACGAAAATGAATATAAAAATTATAAGTTCTGCTTCCAGACTCGAACACAAGACCACAAAAAGAAAAGCAAACAAACATGCGACTCTATCCACCATCCCACGAATCCCTCGTTCAACGTAGCAATCTTAGATTCTTAACACCATAAATAAATTTTCGGACGCGAAGGAAATCTGGATCGAAATGCACAATGCTAAGCATACGGATGGTATCTGCGCATGTGCAAGGCATCGAACCCTAAAATATCTATTAAATTTAAAGATATTTTCATATTAATTTTTATTTTAGGAAGTATGAAAATGGATGGAATTTGTATTAAATATAGAATAAGCACGGAGAAAAGTTATAAATAAAAATATATACGAAAATGAATATAAAATTTATAAGTTCTGCTTCCAGGCTCGAACTCAAGACCACCAAAAAGAAGCGCAATCAACATGCGACTCTATCCATCAAGCCACTCATCCCTTGTACATCGTAGCAATCTTAGATTCTTAACACCATAAAAAATGTTTCGGACGCGAAGGAAATCTGGATGGAAATGCACAATGCTAAGCATAACGATGGTATCTGCGCATGTGCAAGGCATCGACCCTTAAAATTTATATTAAATTTAAAGATATTTTCACATTAAATTTTATTTTAGGAAGTATGGAAAGGGATGGATTTTGTAGTAAATATAGTATAAGCACGGAAAAAAGTTTATATAAAAATATATGAAATTAATGAATGAAAAAAATTATTCGTTTTGCTTCCAGGCTCGAACTCAAGACCACCAAAAAGAAGCGCAATCAACATGCGACTCTATCCATCAAGCCACTCATCCCTTGTACATCGCAGCAATCTTAGAACCTTAACACCATAAATAAAGTTTCGGATGTAAGGGAAATCTGGATCGAAATGCACAATGCTAAGCATACGGATAATATCTGCGCATGTGCAAGACAACGACCCTTAAATTTGCTTTTAAATTTAAAGATATTTTCATATTAAATTTTATTTTAGGAAGTATGAAAATGGATGGAATTTGTATTAAATATAGAATAAGCACGGAGAAAAGTTATAAATAAAAATATATACGAAAATGAATATAAAATTTATAAGTTCTGCATCCAGACTCGAACTCAAGACCACCAAAAAGAAGCGCAATCAACATGCGACTCTATCCATCAAGCCACTCATCCCTTGTACATCGTAGCAATCTTAAATTCTTAACACCATAAATAAAGTTTCGGATGTAAGGGAAATCTGGATCGAAATGCACAATGCTAAGCATACGGATAATATCTGAGCATGTGCAAGACAACGACCCTTAAATTTGCTTTTAAATTTAAAGATATTTTCATATTAAATTTTATTTTAGGAAGTATGAAAATGGATGGAATTTGTATTAAATATAGAATAAGCACGGAGAAACGTTATAAATAAAAATATATAAGAAAATGAATATAAAAATTATAAGTTCTGCTTCCAGACTCGAACACAAGACCACCAAAAAGAAAAGCAAACAAACATGCGACACTATCCACCATTCCACGCATCCCTCGTAAAACGCAGCAATCTTAGATTCTTAACACCATAAATAAATTTTCGGACGCGAAGGAAATCTGGATGGAAATGCACAATGCTAAGCATACGGATGGTATCTGCGCATGTGCAAGGCATCGAACCTTAAAATTTCTATTAAATTTAAAGAAATTTTCTTATTAAATTTTATTTTAGGAAGTATGAAAATGGATGGAATTTGTATTAAATATAGAATAAGCACGGAGAAAAGTTATAAATAAAAATATATACGAAAATGAATATAAAAATTATAACTTCTGCTTCCAGACTCGAACTCAAGACCAACAAAAACAAGCGCAATCAACATGCGACTCTATCCATCAAGCCACTCATCCCTTGTACATCATAGCAATCTTAGATTCTTAACACCATAAATAAATTTTCGGACGCGAAGGAAATCTGGATCGATATGCACAATGCTAAGCATACGGATGTTATCTGCGCATGTGCAAGGCATCGAACCTTAAAATTTCTATTAAATTTAAAGATATTTTCATATTAAATTTTATTTTAGGAAGTATGAAAATGGATGGAATTTGTATTAAATATAGAATAAGCACGGAGAAAAGTTATAAATAAAAATATATAAGAAAATGAATATAAAAATTATAAGTTCTGCTTCCAGACTCGATCACAAGACCACCAAAAAGAAAAGCAAACAAACATTCGACTCTATCCTCCATTCCACGCATCCCTCGTTCAACGTAGCAATCTTAGATTCTTAACACCATAAATAAATTTTCGGACGCGAAGGAAATCTGGATGGAAATGCACAATGCTAAGCATACGGATGGTATCTGCGCATGTGCAAGGCATCGAACCTTAAAATTTCTATTAAATTTAAAGATATTTTCATATTAAATTTTATTTTAGGAAGTATGAAAATGGATGGAATTTGTATTAAATATAGAATAAGCACGGAGAAAAGTTATAAATAAAAATATATACGAAAATGAATATAAAAATTATAAGTTCTGCTTCCAGACTCGAACACAAGACCACAAAAAGAAAAGCAAACAAACATGCGACTCTATCCACCATCCCACGCATCCCTCGTTCAACGTAGCAATCTTAGATTCTTAACACCATAAATAAATTTTCGGACGCGAAGGAAATCTGGATCGAAATGCACAATGCTAAGCATACGGATGGTATCTGCGCATGTGCAAGGCATCGAACCCTAAAATATCTATTAAATTTAAAGATATTTTCATATTAATTTTTATTTTAGGAAGTATGAAAATGGATGGAATTTGTATTAAATATAGAATAAGCACGGAGAAAAGTTATAAATAAAAATATATACGAAAATGAATATAAAATTTATAAGTTCTGCTTCCAGGCTCGAACTCAAGACCACCAAAAAGAAGCGCAATCAACATGCGACTCTATCCATCAAGCCACTCATCCCTTGTACATCGTAGCAATCTTAGATTCTTAACACCATAAAAAATGTTTCGGACGCGAAGGAAATCTGGATGGAAATGCACAATGCTAAGCATAACGATGGTATCTGCGCATGTGCAAGGCATCGACCCTTAAAATTTATATTAAATTTAAAGATATTTTCACATTAAATTTTATTTTAGGAAGTATGGAAAGGGATGGATTTTGTAGTAAATATAGTATAAGCACGGAAAAAAGTTTATATAAAAATATATGAAATTAATGAATGAAAAAAATTATTCGTTTTGCTTCCAGGCTCGAACTCAAGACCACCAAAAAGAAGCGCAATCAACATGCGACTCTATCCATCAAGCCACTCATCCCTTGTACATCGCAGCAATCTTAGAACCTTAACACCATAAATAAAGTTTCGGATGTAAGGGAAATCTGGATCGAAATGCACAATGCTAAGCATACGGATAATATCTGCGCATGTGCAAGACAACGACCCTTAAATTTGCTTTTAAATTTAAAGATATTTTCATATTAAATTTTATTTTAGGAAGTATGAAAATGGATGGAATTTGTATTAAATATAGAATAAGCACGGAGAAAAGTTATAAATAAAAATATATACGAAAATGAATATAAAATTTATAAGTTCTGCTTCCAGACTCGAACTCAAGACCACCAAAAAGAAGCGCAATCAACATGCGACTCTATCCATCAAGCCACTCATCCCTTGTACATCGTAGCAATCTTAAATTCTTAACACCATAAATAAAGTTTCGGATGTAAGGGAAATCTGGATCGAAATGCACAATGCTAAGCATACGGATAATATCTGAGCATGTGCAAGACAACGACCCTTAAATTTGCTTTTAAATTTAAAGATATTTTCATATTAAATTTTATTTTAGGAAGTATGAAAATGGATGGAATTTGTATTAAATATAGAATAAGCACGGAGAAACTTTATAAATAAAAATATATAAGAAAATGAATATAAAAATTATAAGTTCTGCTTCCAGACTCGAACACAAGACCACCAAAAAGAAAAGCAAACAAACATGCGACACTATCCACCATTCCACGCATCCCTCGTAAAACGCAGCAATCTTAGATTCTTAACACCATAAATAAATTTTCGGACGCGAAGGAAATCTGGATGGAAATGCACAATGCTAAGCATACGGATGGTATCTGCGCATGTGCAAGGCATCGAACCTTAAAATTTCTATTAAATTTAAAGAAATTTTCTTATTAAATTTTATTTTAGGAAGTATGAAAATGGATGGAATTTGTATTAAATATAGAATAAGCACGGAGAAAAGTTATAAATAAAAATATATACGAAAATGAATATAAAAATTATAACTTCTGCTTCCAGACTCGAACTCAAGACCAACAAAAACAAGCGCAATCAACATGCGACTCTATCCATCAAGCCACTCATCCCTTGTACATCATAGCAATCTTAGATTCTTAACACCATAAATAAATTTTCGGACGCGAAGGAAATCTGGATCGATATGCACAATGCTAAGCATACGGATGGTATCTGCGCATGTGCAAGGCATCGAACCTTAAAATTTCTATTAAATTTAAAGATATTTTCATATTAAATTTTATTTTAGGAAGTATGAAAATGGATGGAATTTGTATTAAATATAGAATAAGCACGGAGAAAAGTTATAAATAAAAATATATACGAAAATGAATATAAAAATTATAAGTTCTGCTTCCAGACTCGATCACAAGACCACCAAAAAGAAAAGCAAACAAACATTCGACTCTATCCTCCATTCCACGCATCCCTCGTTCAACGTAGCAATCTTAGATTCTTAACACCATAAATAAATTTTCGGACGCGAAGGAAATCTGGATGGAAATGCACAATGCTAAGCATACGGATGGTATCTGCGCATGTGCAAGGCATCGAACCTTAAAATTTCTATTAAATTTAAAGATATTTTCATATTAAATTTTATTTTAGGAAGTATGAAAATGGATGGAATTTGTATTAAATATAGAATAAGCACGGAGAAAAGTTATAAACAAAAATATATAAGAAAATGAATATAAAAATTATAAGTTCTGCTTCCAGACTCGAACTCAAGACCACCAAAAAGAAACGCAATCAACATGCGACTCTATCCATCAAGCCACTCATCCCTTGTACATCGCAGCAATCTTAGATTCTTAACACCATAAATAAATTTTCGGACGCGAAGGAAATCTGGATCGAAATGCACAATGCTAAGCATACGGATGGTATCTGCGCATGTGCAAGGCATCGAACTTTAAAATTTCTATTAAATTTAAAGATATTTTCATATTAAATTTTATTTTAGGAAGTATGAAAATGGATGGAATTTGTATTAAATATAGAATAACAACGGTGAAAAGTTATAAACAAAAATATATAAGAAAATGAATATAAAAATTATAAGTTCTGCTTCCAGACTCGAACTCAAGACCACCAAAAAGAAACGCAATCAACATGCGACTCTATCCATCAAGCCACTCATCCCTTGTACATCGTAGCAATCTTAGATTCTTAACACCATAAATAAATTTTCGGACGCGAAGGAAATCTGGATCGAAATGCACAATGCTAAGCATACGGATGGTATCTGCGCATGTGCAAGGCATCGAACCTTAAAATTTCTATTAAATTTAAAGATATTTTCATATTAAATTTTATTTTAGGAATTATGAAAATGGATGGAATTTCTATTAAATATAGAATAAGCACGGAGAAAAGTTATAAATAAAAATATATAAGAAAATGAATATAAAAATTATAAGTTCTGCTTCCAGACTCGAACTCAAGACCACCAAAAAGAAGCGCAATCAACATGCGACTCTATCCATCAAGCCACTCATCCCTTGTACATCGTAGCAATCTTAAATTCTTAACACCATAAATAAAGTTTCGGATGTAAGGGAAATCTGGATCGAAATGCACAATGCTAAGCATACGGATAATATCTGAGCATGTGCAAGACAACGACCCTTAAATTTGCTTTTAAATTTAAAGATATTTTCATATTAAATTTTATTTTAGGAAGTATGAAAATGGATGGAATTTGTATTAAATATAGAATAAGCACGGAGAAACGTTATAAATAAAAATATATAAGAAAATGAATATAAAAATTATAAGTTCTGCTTCCAGACTCGAACACAAGACCACCAAAAAGAAAAGCAAACAAACATGCGACACTATCCACCATTCCACGCATCCCTCGTAAAACGCAGCAATCTTAGATTCTTAACACCATAAATAAATTTTCGGACGCGAAGGAAATCTGGATGGAAATGCACAATGCTAAGCATACGGATGGTATCTGCGCATGTGCAAGGCATCGAACCTTAAAATTTCTATTAAATTTAAAGAAATTTTCTTATTAAATTTTATTTTAGGAAGTATGAAAATGGATGGAATTTGTATTAAATATAGAATAAGCACGGAGAAAAGTTATAAATAAAAATATATACGAAAATGAATATAAAAATTATAACTTCTGCTTCCAGACTCGAACTCAAGACCAACAAAAACAAGCGCAATCAACATGCGACTCTATCCATCAAGCCACTCATCCCTTGTACATCATAGCAATCTTAGATTCTTAACACCATAAATAAATTTTCGGACGCGAAGGAAATCTGGATCGATATGCACAATGCTAAGCATACGGATGGTATCTGCGCATGTGCAAGGCATCGAACCTTAAAATTTCTATTAAATTTAAAGATATTTTCATATTAAATTTTATTTTAGGAAGTATGAAAATGGATGGAATTTGTATTAAATATAGAATAAGCACGGAGAAAAGTTATAAATAAAAATATATACGAAAATGAATATAAAAATTATAAGTTCTGCTTCCAGACTCGATCACAAGACCACCAAAAAGAAAAGCAAACAAACATTCGACTCTATCCTCCATTCCACGCATCCCTCGTTCAACGTAGCAATCTTACATTCTTAACACCATAAATAAATTTTCGGACTCGAAGGAAATCTGGATGGAAATGCACAATGCTAAGCATACGGATGGTATCTGCGCATGTGCAAGGCATCGAACCTTAAAATTTCTATTAAATTTAAAGATATTTTCATATTAAATTTTATTTTAGGAAGTATGAAAATGGATGGAATTTGTATTAAATATAGAATAAGCACGGAGAAAAGTTATAAACAAAAATATATAAGAAAATGAATATAAAAATTATAAGTTCTGCTTCCAGACTCGAACTCAAGACCACCAAAAAGAAACGCAATCAACATGCGACTCTATCCATCAAGCCACTCATCCCTTGTACATCGTAGCAATCTTAGATTCTTAACACCATAAATAAATTTTCGGACGCGAAGGAAATCTGGATCGAAATGCACAATGCTAAGCATACGGATGGTATCTGCGCATGTGCAAGGCATCGAACCTTAAAATTTCTATTAAAATTAAAGATATTTTCATATTAAATTTTATTTTAGGAAGTATGAAAATGGTTGGAATTTGTATTAAATATAGAATAACAACGGTGAAAAGTTATAAACAAAAATATATAAGAAAATGAATATAAAAATTATAAGTTCTGCTTCCAGACTCGAACTCAAGACCACCAAAAAGAAACGCAATCAACATGCGACTCTATCCTTCAAGCCACTCATCCCTTGTACATCGTAGCAATCTTAGATTCTTAACACCATAAATAAATTTTCGGACGCGAAGGAAATCTGGATCGAAATGCACAATGCTAAGCATACGGATGGTATCTGCGCATGTGCAAGGCATCGAACCTTAAAATTTCTATTAAATTTAAAGATATTTTCATATTAAATTTTATTTTAGGAAGTATGAAAATGGATGGAATTTGTATTAAATATAGAATAAGCACGGAGAAAAGTTATAAATAAAAATATATACGAAAATGAATATAAAAATTATAAGTTCTGCTTCCAGACTCGAACACAAGACCACAAAAAGAAAAGCAAACAAACATGCGACTCTATCCACCATTCCACGCATCCCTCGTTCAACGTAGCAATCTTAGATTCTTAACACCATAAATAAATTTTCGGACGCGAAGGAAATCTGGATCGAAATGCACAATGCTAAGCATACGGATGGTATCTGCGCATGTGCAAGGCATCGAACCCTAAAATATCTATTAAATTTAAAGATATTTTCATATTAATTTTTATTTTAGGAAGTATGAAAATGGATGGAATTTGTATTAAATATAGAATAAGCACGGAGAAAAGTTATAAATAAAAATATATACGAAAATGAATATAAAATTTATAAGTTCTGCTTCCAGACTCGAACTCAAGACCACCAAAAAGAAGCGCAATCAACATGCGACTCTATCCATCAAGCCACTCATCCCTTGTACATCGTAGCAATCTTAGATTCTTAACACCATAAATAAATTTTCGGACGCGAAGGAAATCTGGATCGAAATGCACAATGCTAAGCATACGGATGGTATCTGCGCATGTGCAAGGCATCGAACCTTAAAATTTCTATTAAATTTAAAGATATTTTCATATTAAATTTTATTTTAGGAAGTATGAAAATGGATGGAATTTGTATTAAATATAGAATAAGCACGGAGAAAAGTTATAAATAAAAATATATACGAAAATGAATATAAAAATTATAAGTTCTGCTTCCAGACTCGAACACAAGACCACAAAAAGAAAAGCAAACAAACATGCGACTCTATCCACCATTCCACGCATCCCTCGTTCAACGTAGCAATCTTAGATTCTTAACACCATAAATAAATTTTCGGACGCGAAGGAAATCTGGATCGAAATGCACAATGCTAAGCATACGGATGGTATCTGCGCATGTGCAAGGCATCGAACCTTAAAATTTCTATTAAATTTAAAGATATTTTCATATTAATTTTTATTTTAGGAAGTATGAAAATGGATGGAATTTGTATTAAATATAGAATAAGCACGGAGAAAAGTTATAAATAAAAATATATACGAAAATGAATATAAAATTTATAAGTTCTGCTTCCAGACTCGAACTCAAGACCACCAAAAAGAAGCGCAATCAACATGCGACTCTATCCATCAAGCCACTCATCCCTTGTACATCGTAGCAATCTTAAATTCTTAACACCATAAATAAAGTTTCGGATGTAAGGGAAATCTGGATCGAAATGCACAATGCTAAGCATACGGATAATATCTGAGCATGTGCAAGACAACGACCCTTAAATTTGCTTTTAAATTTAAAGATATTTTCATATTAAATTTTATTTTAGGAAGTATGAAAATGGATGGAATTTGTATTAAATATAGAATAAGCACGGAGAAAAGTTATAAATAAAAATATATACGAAAATGAATATAAAAATTATAAGTTCTGCTTCCAGACTCGATCACAAGACCACCAAAAAGAAAAGCAAACAAACATTCGACTCTATCCTCCTTTCCACGCATCCCTCGTTCAACGTAGCAATCTTAGATTCTTAACACCATAAATAAATTTTCGGACGCGAAGGAAATCTGGATGGAAATGCACAATGCTAAGCATACGGATGGTATCTGCGCATGTGCAAGGCATCGAACCTTAAAATTTCTATTAAATTTAAAGATATTTTCATATTAAATTTTATTTTAGGAAGTATGAAAATGGATGGAATTTGTATTAAATATAGAATAAGCACGGAGAAAAGTTATAAACAAAAATATATAAGAAAATGAATATAAAAATTATAAGTTCTGCTTCCAGACTCGAACTCAAGACCACCAAAAAGAAACGCAATCAACATGCGACTCTATCCATCAAGCCACTCATCCCTTGTACATCGTAGCAATCTTAGATTCTTAACACCATAAATAAATTTTCGGACGCGAAGGAAATCTGGATCGAAATGCACAATGCTAAGCATACGGATGGTATCTGCGCATGTGCAAGGCATCGAACCTTAAAATTTCTATTAAATTTAAAGATATTTTCATATTAAATTTTATTTTAGGAAGTATGAAAATGGATGGAATTTGTATTAAATATAGAATAACAACGGTGAAAAGTTATAAACAAAAATATATAAGAAAATGAATATAAAAATTATAAGTTCTGCTTCCAGACTCGAACTCAAGACCACCAAAAAGAAACGCAATCAACATGCGACTCTATCCATCAAGCCACTCATCCCTTGTACATCGCAGCAATCTTAGATTCTTAACACCATAAATAAATTTTCGGACGCGAAGGAAATCTGGATCGAAATGCACAATGCTAAGCATACGGATGGTATCTGCGCATGTGCAAGGCATCGAACCTTAAAATTTCTATTAAATTTAAAGATATTTTCATATTAAATTTTATTTTAGGAATTATGAAAATGGATGGAATTTGTATTAAATATAGAATAAGCACGGAGAAAAGTTATAAATAAAAATATATAAGAAAATGAATATAAAAATTATAAGTTCTGCTTCCAGACTCGAACACAAGACCACCAAAAAGAAAAGCAAACAAACATGCGACTCTATCCACCATTCCACGCATCCCTCGTTCAACGTAGCAATCTTAGATTCTTAACACCATAAAAAATGTTTCGGACGTTAAGGAAATCTGGATCGAAATGCACAAAGCTAATCATGCGGATGGTATCTGCGCATGTGCAAGGCATCGACCCTTAAAATTTATATTAAATTTAAAGATATTTTAACGTTAAATTTTATTTTAGGAAATATGGAAAGGGATTGATTTTGTAGTAAATATGGTATAAGCACGGATAAAAGTTATATATAAAAATATATGAAATTAATGAATGAAAAAAATCATTCGTTTTGCTTCCAGGCTCGAACTCAAGACCACCAAAAAGAAGCGCAATCAACATGCCAATCTGTCAATCAAGCCACTCATCCCTTGTACATCGTAGCAATCTTAGATTCTTAACACCATAAATAAAGTTTCGGATGTAAAGGAAATCTGGATCGAAATGCACAATGCTCAGCATACGGATGATATCTGCGCATGTGCAAGACATCGACCCTTAAATTTGTGATTAAATTTAAAGATATTTTCATATTAAATTTTATTTTAGGAAGTATGAAAATGGATGGAATTTGTATTAAATATAGAATAAGCACGGAGAAAAGTTATAAATAAAAATATATGAGAAAATGAATATAAAAATTATAAGTTCTGCTTCCAGGCTCGAACTCAAGACCACCAAAAAGAAGTGCAAATCAACAGGCTACTCTATCCATCAAGCCACTCATCCCTTGTACAGAGGAGCAATCTTAGATTCTTAACACCATAAAAAATGTTTCAGACGCGAAGGAAATCTGGATCGAAATGCACAAAGCTAAGCGTACGGATGGTATCTGCGCATGTGCAAGGCATCGACCCTTAAAATTTATATTAAATTTAAAGACATTTTCACATTAAATTTTATTTTAGGAAGTATGGAAAGGGATGGATTTTGTAGTAAATATAGTATAAGCACGGATAAAAGTTTAATATAAAAATATATGAAATTAATGAATGAAAAAAATTATTCGTTTTGCTTCCAGGCTCGAACTCAAGACCACCAAAAAGAAGCGCAATCAACATGCGACTCTATCCATCAAGCCACTCATCCCTTGTACATCGTAGCAATCTTAGAACCTTAACACCATAAATAAAGTTTCGGATGTAAGGGAAATCTGGATAGAAATGCACAATGCTAAGCATACGGATAATATCTGCGCATGTGCAAGACAACGACCCTTAAATTTGCTTTTAAATTTAAAGATATTTTCATATTAAATTTTATTATAGGAAGTATGGAAATTGATGGAATTTGTATTAAATATAGAATAAGCACGGAGAAAAGTTATAAATAAAAATATATACGAAAATGAATATAAAAATTATAAGTTCTGCTTCCAGACTCGAACACAAGACCACAAAAAGAAAAGCAAACAAACATGCGACTCTATCCACCATTCCACGCATCCCTCGTTCAACGTAGCAATCTTAGATTCTTAACACCATAAATAAATTTTCGGACGCGAAGGAAATCTGGATCGAAATGCACAATGCTAAGCATACGGATGGTATCTGCGCATGTGCAAGGCATCGAACCTTAAAATTTCTATTAAATTTAAAGATATTTTCATATTAAATTTTATTTTAGGAAGTATGAAAATGGATGGAATTTGTATTAAATATAGAATAAGCACGGAGAAAAGTTATAAACAAAAATATATAAGAAAATGAATATAAAAATTATAATTTCTGCTTCCAGACTCGAACTCAAGACCACCAAAAAGAAACGCAATCAACATGCGACTCTATCCATCAAGCCACTCATCCCTTGTACATCGTAGCAATCTTAGATTCTTAACACCATAAATAAATTTTCGGACGCGAAGGAAATCTGGATCGAAATGCACAATGCTAAGCATACGGATGGTATCTGCGCATGTGCAAGGCATCGAACCTTAAAATTTCTATTAAATTTAAAGATATTTTCATATTAAATTTTATTTTAGGAAGTATGAAAATGGATGGAATTTGTATTAAATATAGAATAACAACGGTGAAAAGTTATAAACAAAAATATATAAGAAAATGAATATAAAAATTATAAGTTCTGCTTCCAGACTCGAACTCAAGACCACCAAAAAGAAACGCAATCAACATGCGACTCTATCCATCAAGCCACTCATCCCTTGTACATCGTAGCAATCTTAGATTCTTAACACCATAAATAAATTTTCGGACGCGAAGGAAATCTGGATCGAAATGCACAATGCTAAGCATACGGATGGTATCTGCGCATGTGCAAGGCATCGAACCTTAAAATTTCTATTAAATTTAAAGATATTTTCATATTAAATTTTATTTTAGGAATTATGAAAATGGATGGAATTTGTATTAAATATAGAATAAGCACGGAGAAAAGTTATAAATAAAAATATATAAGAAAATGAATATAAAAATTATAAGTTCTGCTTCCAGACTCGAACACAAGACCACCAAAAAGAAAAGCAAACAAACATGCGACTCTATCCACCATTCCACGCATCCCTCGTTCAACGTAGCAATCTTAGATTCTTAACACCATAAAAAATGTTTCGGACGTTAAGGAAATCTGGATCGAAATGCACAAAGCTAATCATGCGGATGGTATCTGCGCATGTGCAAGGCATCGACCCTTAAAATTTATATTAAATTTAAAGATATTTTAACGTTAAATTTTATTTTAGGAAATATGGAAAGGGATTGATTTTGTAGTAAATATGGTATAAGCACGGATAAAAGTTATATATAAAAATATATGAAATTAATGAATGAAAAAAATCATTCGTTTTGCTTCCAGGCTCGAACTCAAGACCACCAAAAAGAAGCGCAATCAACATGCCAATCTGTCAATCAAGCCACTCATCCCTTGTACATCGTAGCAATCTTAGATTCTTAACACCATAAATAAAGTTTCGGATGTAAAGGAAATCTGGATCGAAATGCACAATGCTCAGCATACGGATGATATCTGCGCATGTGCAAGACATCGACCCTTAAATTTGTGATTAAATTTAAAGATATTTTCATATTAAATTTTATTTTAGGAAGTATGAAAATGGATGGAATTTGTATTAAATATAGAATAAGCACGGAGAAAAGTTATAAATAAAAATATATGAGAAAATGAATATAAAAATTATAAGTTCTGCTTCCAGGCTCGAACTCAAGACCACCAAAAAGAAGTGCAAATCAACAGGCTACTCTATCCATCAAGCCACTCATCCCTTGTACAGAGGAGCAATCTTAGATTCTTAACACCATAAAAAATGTTTCAGACGCGAAGGAAATCTGGATCGAAATGCACAAAGCTAAGCGTACGGATGGTATCTGCGCATGTGCAAGGCATCGACCCTTAAAATTTATATTAAATTTAAAGACATTTTCACATTAAATTTTATTTTAGGAAGTATGGAAAGGGATGGATTTTGTAGTAAATATAGTATAAGCACGGATAAAAGTTTAATATAAAAATATATGAAATTAATGAATGAAAAAAATTATTCGTTTTGCTTCCAGGCTCGAACTCAAGACCACCAAAAAGAAGCGCAATCAACATGCGACTCTATCCATCAAGCCACTCATCCCTTGTACATCGTAGCAATCTTAGAACCTTAACACCATAAATAAAGTTTCGGATGTAAGGGAAATCTGGATAGAAATGCACAATGCTAAGCATACGGATAATATCTGCGCATGTGCAAGACAACGACCCTTAAATTTGCTTTTAAATTTAAAGATATTTTCATATTAAATTTTATTATAGGAAGTATGGAAATTGATGGAATTTGTATTAAATATAGAATAAGCACGGAGAAAAGTTATAAATAAAAATATATACGAAAATGAATATAAAATTTATAAGTTCTGCTTCCAGACTCGAACTCAAGACCACCAAAAAGAAGCGCAATCAACATGCGACTCTATCCATCAAGCCACTCATCCCTTGTACATCGTAGCAATCTTAGATTCTTAACACCATAAAAAATGTTTCGGACGCGAAGGAAATCTGGATGGAAATGCACAATGCTAAGCATAACGATGGTATCTGCGCATGTGCAAGGCATCGACCCTTAAAATTTATATTAAATTTAAAGATATTTTCACATTAAATTTTATTTTAGGAAGTATGGAAAGGGATGGATTTTGTAGTAAATATAGTATAAGCACGGAAAAAAGTTTATATAAAAATATATGAAATTAATGAATGAAAAAAATTATTCGTTTTGCTTCCAGGCTCGAACTCAAGACCACCAAAAAGAAGCGCAATCAACATGCGACTCTATCCATCAAGCCACTCATCCCTTGTACATCGTAGCAATCTTAGAACCTTAACACCATAAATAAAGTTTCGGATGTAAGGGAAATCTGGATAGAAATGCACAATGCTAAGCATACGGATAATATCTGCGCATGTGCAAGACAACGACCCTTAAATTTGCTTTTAAATTTAAAGATATTTTCATATTAAATTTTATTATAGGAAGTATGGAAATTGATGGAATTTGTATTAAATATAGAATAAGCACGGAGAAAAGTTATAAATAAAAATATATACGAAAATGAATATAAAATTTATAAGTTCTGCTTCCAGACTCGAACTCAAGACCACCAAAAAGAAGCGCAATCAACATGCGACTCTATCCATCAAGCCACTCATCCCTTGTACATCTAAGCAATCTTAGATTCTTAACACCATAAATAAAGTTTCGGATGTAAAGGAAATCTGGATCGAAATGCACAATGCTAAGCATACGGATAATATCTGCGCATGTGCAAGACAACGACCCTTAAATTTGCTTTTAAATTTAAAGATATTTTCATATTAAATTTCATTTTAGGAAGTATGAAAATGGATGGAATTTGTATTAAATATAGAATAAGCACGGAGAAAAGTTATAAATAAAAATATATACGAAAATGAATATAAAAATTATAAGTTCTGCTTCCAGACTCGAACACAAGACCACAAAAAGAAAAGCAAACAAACATGCGACTCTATCCACCATTCCACGCATCCCTCGTTCAACGTAGCAATCTTAGATTCTTAACACCATAAATAAATTTTCGGACGCGAAGGAAATCTGGATCGAAATGCACAATGTTAAGCATACGGATGGTATCTGCGCATGTGCAAGGCATCGAACCTTAAAATTTCTATTAAATTTAAAGATATTTTCATATTAATTTTTATTTTAGGAAGTATGAAAATGGATGGAATTTGTATTAAGTATAGAATAAGCACGGAGAAAAGTTATAAATAAAAATATATACGAAAATGAATATAAAATTTATAAGTTCTGCTTCCAGACTCGAACTCAAGACCACCAAAAAGAAGCGCAATCAACATGCGACTCTATCCATCAAGCCACTCATCTCTTGTACATCGTAGCAATCTTAAATTCTTAACACCATAAATAAAGTTTCGGATGTAAGGGAAATCTGGATCGAAATGCACAATGCTAAGCATACGGATAATATCTGAGCATGTGCAAGACAACGACCCTTAAATTTGCTTTTAAATTTAAAGATATTTTCATATTAAATTTTATTTTAGGAAGTATGAAAATGGATGGAATTTGTATTAAATATAGAATAAGCACGGAGAAACGTTATAAATAAAAATATATAAGAAAATGAATATAAAAATTATAAGTTCTGCTTCCAGACTCGAACACAAGACCACCAAAAAGAAAAGCAAACAAACATGCGACTCTATCCACCATTCCACGCATCCCTCGTAAAACGCAGCAATCTTAGATTCTTAACACCATAAATAAATTTTCGGACGCGAAGGAAATCTGGATGGAAATGCACAATGCTAAGCATACGGATGGTATCTGCGCATGTGCAAGGCATCGAACCTTAAAATTTCTATTAAATTTAAAGAAATTTTCTTATTAAATTTTATTTTAGGAAGTATGAAAATGGATGGAATTTGTATTAAATATAGAATAAGCACGGAGAAAAGTTATAAATAAAAATATATACGAAAATGAATATAAAAATTATAACTTCTGCTTCCAGACTCGAACTCAAGACCAACAAAAACAAGCGCAATCAACATGCGACTCTATCCATCAAGCCACTCATCCCTTGTACATCATAGCAATCTTAGATTCTTAACACCATAAATAAATTTTCGGACGCGAAGGAAATCTGGATCGATATGCACAATGCTAAGCATACGGATGGTATCTGCGCATGTGCAAGGCATCGAACCTTAAAATTTCTATTAAATTTAAAGATATTTTCATATTAAATTTTATTTTAGGAAGTATGAAAATGGATGGAATTTGTATTAAATATAGAATAAGCACGGAGAAAAGTTATAAATAAAAATATATACGAAAATGAATATAAAAATTATAAGTTCTGCTTCCAGACTCGATCACAAGACCAACAAAAAGAAAAGCAAACAAACATTCGACTCTATCCTCCATTCCACGCATCCCTCGTTCAACGTAGCAATCTTAGATTCTTAACACCATAAATAAATTTTTGGACGCGAAGGAAATCTGGATGGAAATGCACAATGCTAAGCATACGGATGGTATCTGCGCATGTGCAAGGCATCGAACCTTAAAATTTCTATTAAATTTAAAGATATTTTCATATTAAATTTTATTTTAGGAAGTATGAAAATGGATGGAATTTGAATTAAATATAGAATAAGCACGGAGAAAAGTTATAAATAAAAATATATACGAAAATGACAATAAAAAATATAAGTTCTGCTTCCAGACTCGAACACAAGACCACCAAAAAGAAGAGCAAACAAACATGCGACTCTATCCACCATTCCACGCATCCCTCGTACAACGTAGCAATCTTAGATTCTTAACACCATAAATAAATTTTCGGACGCGAAGGAAATCTGGATGGAAATGCACAATGCTAAGCATACGGATGGTATCTGCGCATGTGCAAGGCATCGAACATTAAAATTTCTATTAAATTTAAAGAAATTTTCATATTAAATTTTATTTTAGGAAGTATGAAAATGGATGGAATTTGTATTAAATATAGAATAAGCACGGAGAAAAGTTATAAATAAATATATATAAGAAAATGAATATAAAAATTATAAGTTCTGCTTCCAGACTCGATCACAAGACCAACAAAAAGAAAAGCAAACAAACATTCGACTCTATCCTCCATTCCACGCATCCCTCGTTCAACGTAGCAATCTTAGATTCTTAACACCATAAATAAATTTTCGGACGCGAAGGAAATCTGGATGGAAATGCACAATGCTAAGCATACGGATGGTATCTGCGCATGTGCAAGGCATCGAACCTTAAAATTTCTATTAAATTTAAAGATATTTTCATATTAAATTTTATTTTAGGAAGTATGAAAATGGATGGAATTTGTATTAAATATAGAATAAGCACGGAGAAAAGTTATAAATAAAAATATATACGAAAATGACAATAAAAAATATAAGTTCTGCTTCCAGACTCGAACACAAGACCACCAAAAAGAAGAGCAAACAAACATGCGACTCTATCCACCATTCCACGCATCCCTCGTACAACGTAGCAATCTTAGATTCTTAACACCATAAAAAATGTTTCGGACGCGAAGGAAATCTGGATCGAAATGCACAATGCTAAGCATACGGATGGTATCTGCGCATGTGCAAGGCATCGACCCTTAAAATTTATATTAAATTTAAAGATATTTTCACATTAAATTTTATTTTAGGAAGTATGGAAAGGGATGGAATTTGTATTAAATATAGAATAACAACGGTGAAAAGTTATAAACAAAAATATATAAGAAAATGAATATAAAAATTATAAGTTCTGCTTCCAGACTCGAACTCAAGACCACCAAAAAGAAACGCAATCAAAATGCGACTCTATCCATCAAGCCACTCATCCCTTGTACATCGTAGCAATCTTAGATTCTTAACACCATAAATAAATTTTCGGACGCGAAGGAAATCTGGATCGAAATGCACAATGCTAAGCATACGGATGGTATCTGCGCATGTGCAAGGCATCGAACCTTAAAATTTCTATTAAATTTAAAGATATTTTCATATTAAATTTTATTTTAGGAATTATAAAAATGGATGGAATTTGTATTAAATATAGAATAAGCACGGAGAAAAGTTATAAATAAAAATATATAAGAAAATGAATATAAAAATTATAAGTTCTGCTTCCAGACTCGAACACAAGACCACCAAAAAGAAAAGCAAACAAACATGCGACTCTATCCACCATTCCACGCATCCCTCGTTCAACGTAGCAATCTTAGATTCTTAACACCATAAAAAATGTTTCGGACGTTAAGGAAATCTGGATCGAAATGCACAAAGCTAATCATGCGGATGGTATCTGCGCATGTGCAAGGCATCGACCCTTAAAATTTATATTAAATTTAAAGATATTTTAACGTTAAATTTTATTTTAGGAAATATGGAAAGGGATTGATTTTGTAGTAAATATGGTATAAGCACGGATAAAAGTTATATATAAAAATATATGAAATTAATGAATGAAAAAAATCATTCGTTTTGCTTCCAGGCTCGAACTCAAGACCACCAAAAAGAAGCGCAATCAACATGCCAATCTGTCAATCAAGCCACTCATCCCTTGTACATCGTAGCAATCTTAGATTCTTAACACCATAAATAAAGTTTCGGATGTAAAGGAAATCTGGATCGAAATGCACAATGCTCAGCATACGGATGATATCTGCGCATGTGCAAGACATCGACCCTTAAATTTGTGATTAAATTTAAAGATATTTTCATATTAAATTTTATTTTAGGAAGTATGAAAATGGATGGAATTTGTATTAAATATAGAATAAGCACGGAGAAAAGTTATAAATAAAAATATATAAGAAAATGAATATAAAAATTATAAGTTCTGCTTCCAGGCTCGAACTCAAGACCACCAAAAAGAAGTGCAAATCAACAGGCTACTCTATCCATCAAGCCACTCATCCCTTGTACAGAGGAGCAATCTTAGATTCTTAACACCATAAAAAATGTTTCAGACGCGAAGGAAATCTGGATCGAAATGCACAAAGCTAAGCGTACGGATGGTATCTGCGCATGTGCAAGGCATCGACCCTTAAAATTTATATTAAATTTAAAGACATTTTCACATTAAATTTTATTTTAGGAAGTATGGAAAGGGATGGATTTTGTAGTAAATATAGTATAAGCACGGATAAAAGTTTAATATAAAAATATATGAAATTAATGAATGAAAAAAATTATTCGTTTTGCTTCCAGGCTCGAACTCAAGACCACCAAAAAGAAGCGCAATCAACATGCGACTCTATCCATCAAGCCACTCATCCCTTGTACATCGTAGCAATCTTAGAACCTTAACACCATAAATAAAGTTTCGGATGTAAGGGAAATCTGGATAGAAATGCACAATGCTAAGCATACGGATAATATCTGCGCATGTGCAAGACAACGACCCTTAAATTTGCTTTTAAATTTAAAGATATTTTCATATTAAATTTTATTATAGGAAGTATGGAAATTGATGGAATTTGTATTAAATATAGAATAAGCACGGAGAAAAGTTATAAATAAAAATATATACGAAAATGAATATAAAAATTATAAGTTCTGCTTCCAGACTCGAACACAAGACCACAAAAAGAAAAGCAAACAAACATGCGACTCTATCCACCATTCCACGCATCCCTCGTTCAACGTAGCAATCTTAGATTCTTAACACCATAAATAAATTTTCGGACGCGAAGGAAATCTGGATCGAAATGCACAATGCTAAGCATACGGATGGTATCTGCGCATGTGAAGGCATCGAACCTTAAAATATCTATTAAATTTAAAGATATTTTCATATTAATTTTTATTTTAGGAAGTATGAAAATGGATGGAATTTGTATTAAATATAGAATAAGCACGGAGAAAAGTTATAAATAAAAATATATACGAAAATGAATATAAAATTTATAAGTTCTGCTTCCAGACTCGAACTCAAGACCACCAAAAAGAAGCGCAATCAACATGCGACTCTATCCATCAAGTCACTCATCCCTTGTACATCGTAGCAATCTTAGATTCTTAACACCATAAAAAATGTTTCGGACGCGAAGGAAATCTGGATGGAAATGCACAATGCTAAGCATAACGATGGTATCTGCGCATGTGCAAGGCATCGACCCTTAAAATTTATATTAAATTTAAAGATATTTTCACATTAAATTTTATTTTAGGAAGTATGGAAAGGGATGGATTTTGTAGTAAATATAGTATAAGCACGGAAAAAAGTTTATATAAAAATATATGAAATTAATGAATGAAAAAAATTATTCGTTTTGCTTCCAGGCTCGAACTCAAGACCACCAAAAAGAAGCGCAATCAACATGCGACTCTATCCATCAAGCCACTCATCCCTTGTACATCTAAGCAATCTTAGATTCTTAACACCATAAATAAAGTTTCGGATGTAAAGGAAATCTGGATCGAAATGCACAATGCTAAGCATACGGATAATATCTGCGCATGTGCAAGACAACGACCCTTAAATTTGCTTTTAAATTTAAAGATATTTTCATATTAAATTTTATTTTAGGAAGTATGAAAATGGATGGAATTTGTATTAAATATAGAATAAGCACGGAGAAAAGTTATAAATAAAAATATATACGAAAATGAATATAAAAATTATAAGTTCTGCTTCCAGACTCGAACACAAGACCACAAAAAGAAAAGCAAACAAACATGCGACTCTATCCACCATTCCACGCATCCCTCGTTCAACGTAGCAATCTTAGATTCTTAACACCATAAATAAATTTTCGGACGCGAAGGAAATCTGGATCGAAATGCACAATGCTAAGCATACGGATGGTATCTGCGCATGTGCAAGGCATCGAACCTTAAAATTTCTATTAAATTTAAAGATATTTTCATATTAATTTTTATTTTAGGAAGTATGAAAATGGATGGAATTTGTATTAAATATAGAATAAGCACGGAGAAAAGTTATAAATAAAAATATATACGAAAATGAATATAAAATTTATAAGTTCTGCTTCCAGACTCGAACTCAAGACCACCAAAAAGAAGCGCAATCAACATGCGACTCTATCCATCAAGCCACTCATCTCTTGTACATCGTAGCAATCTTAAATTCTTAACACTATAAATAAAGTTTCGGATGTAAGGGAAATCTGGATCGAAATGCACAATGCTAAGCATACGGATAATATCTGAGCATGTGCAAGACAACGACCCTTAAATTTGCTTTTAAATTTAAAGATATTTTCATATTAAATTTTATTTTAGGAAGTATGAAAATGGATGGAATTTGTATTAAATATAGAATAAGCACGGAGAAACGTTATAAATAAAAATATATAAGAAAATGAATATAAAAATTATAAGTTCTGCTTCCATACTCGAACACAAGACCACCAAAAAGAAAAGCAAACAAACATGCGACTCTATCCACCATTCCACGCATCCCTCGTAAAACGCAGCAATCTTAGATTCTTAACACCATAAATAAATTTTCGGACGCGAAGGAAATCTGGATGGAAATGCACAATGCTAAGCATACGGATGGTATCTGCGCATGTGCAAGGCATCGAACCTTAAAATTTCTATTAAATTTAAAGAAATTTTCTTATTAAATTTTATTTTAGGAAGTATGAAAATGGATGGAATTTGTATTAAATATAGAATAAGCACGGAGAAAAGTTATAAATAAAAATATATACGAAAATGAATATAAAAATTATAACTTCTGCTTCCAGACTCGAACTCAAGACCAACAAAAACAAGCGCAATCAACATGCGACTCTATCCATCAAGCCACTCATCCCTTGTACATCATAGCAATCTTAGATTCTTAACACCATAAATAAATTTTCGGACGCGAAGGAAATCTGGATCGATATGCACAATGCTAAGCATACGGATGGTATCTGCGCATGTGCAAGGCATCGAACCTTAAAATTTCTATTAAATTTAAAGATATTTTCATATTAAATTTTATTTTAGGAAGTATGAAAATGGATGGAATTTGTATTAAATATAGAATAAGCACGGAGAAAAGTTATAAATAAAAATATATACGAAAATGAATATAAAAATTATAAGTTCTGCTTCCAGACTCGATCACAAGACCAACAAAAAGAAAAGCAAACAAACATTCGACTCTATCCTCCATTCCACGCATCCCTCGTTCAACGTAGCAATCTTAGATTCTTAACACCATAAATAAATTTTCGGACGCGAAGGAAATCTGGATGGAAATGCACAATGCTAAGCATACGGATGGTATCTGCGCATGTGCAAGGCATCGAACCTTAAAATTTCTATTAAATTTAAAGATATTTTCATATTAAATTTTATTTTAGGAAGTATGAAAATGGATGGAATTTGTATTAAATATAGAATAAGCACGGAGAAAAGTTATAAATAAAAATATATACGAAAATGACAATAAAAAATATAAGTTCTGCTTCCAGACTCGAACACAAGACCACCAAAAAGAAGAGCAAACAAACATGCGACTCTATCCACCATTCCACGCATCCCTCGTACAACGTAGCAATCTTAGATTCTTAACACCATAAATAAATTTTCGGACGCGAAGGAAATCTGGATGGAAATGCACAATGCTAAGCATACGGATGGTATCTGCGCATGTGCAAGGCATCGAACATTAAAATTTCTATTAAATTTAAAGAAATTTTCATATTAAATTTTATTTTAGGAAGTATGAAAATGGATGGAATTTGTATTAAATATAGAATAAGCACGGAGAAAAGTTATAAATAAATATATATAAGAAAATGAATATAAAAATTATAAGTTCTGCTTCCAGACTCGATCACAAGACCAACAAAAAGAAAAGCAAACAAACATTCGACTCTATCCTCCATTCCACGCATCCCTCGTTCAACGTAGCAATCTTAGATTCTTAACACCATAAATAAATTTTCGGACGCGAAGGAAATCTGGATGGAAATGCACAATGCTAAGCATACGGATGGTATCTGCGCATGTGCAAGGCATCGAACCTTAAAATTTCTATTAAATTTAAAGATATTTTCATATTAAATTTTATTTTAGGAAGTATGAAAATGGATGGAATTTGTATTAAATATAGAATAAGCACGGAGAAAAGTTATAAATAAAAATATATACGAAAATGACAATAAAAAATATAAGTTCTGCTTCCAGACTCGAACACAAGACCACCAAAAAGAAGAGCAAACAAACATGCGACTCTATCCACCATTCCACGCATCCCTCGTACAACGTAGCAATCTTAGATTCTTAACACCATAAAAAATGTTTCGGACGCGAAGGAAATCTGGATCGAAATGCACAATGCTAAGCATACGGATGGTATCTGCGCATGTGCAAGGCATCGACCCTTAAAATTTATATTAAATTTAAAGATATTTTCACATTAAATTTTATTTTAGGAAGTATGGAAAGGGATGGATTTTGTAGTAAATATAGTATAAGCAAGGATAAAAGTTATATATAAAAATATATGAAATTAATGAATGAAAAAAATTATTCGTTTTGCTTCCAGGCTCGAACTCAAGACCACTAAAAAGAAGCGCAATCAACATGCCACTCTATGAATCAAGCCACTAATCCCTTGTACATCGTAGCAATCTTATATTCTTAACACCATAAATGAAGTTTCGGATGTAAAGGAAATCTGGATCGAAATGCACAATGCTAAGCATACGGATGATATTTGCGCATGTGCAAGACATCGACCCTTAAATTTGTGATTAAATTTAAAGATATTTTCATATTAAATTTTATTTTAGGAAGTATGAAAATGGATGGAATTTGTATTAAATATAGAATAAGCACGGAGAAAAGTTATAAATAAAAATATATAAGAAAATGAATATAAAAATTATAAGTTCTGCTTCCAGACTGGAACACGAGACCACCAAAAAGAAGAGCAAACAAACATGCGACTCTATCCACCATTCCACGCATCCCTCGTACAACGCAGCAATCTCAGATTCTTAACACCATAAAAAATGTTTCGGACGCGAAGGAAATCTGAATCGAAATGCACAATGCTAAGCATACGGATGGTATCTGCGCATGTGCAATTCATCGACCCTTAAAAATTATATTAAATTTAAAGATATTTTCACATTAAATTTTATTTTAGGAAGTATGGAAAGGGATGGATTTTGTAGTAATTATAGTATAAGCACGAATAAAAGTTATATATAAAAATATATGAAATTAATGAATGAAAAAAATTATTCGTTTTGCTTCCAGGCTCGAACTCAAGACCACTAAAAAAGAATCGCAATCAACATGCGACTCTATCCATCAAGCCACTCATCCCTTGTACATCTAAGCAATCTTAGATTCTTAACACCATAAATAAAGTTTCGGATGTAAAGGAAATCTGGATCGAAATGCACAATGCTAAGCATACGGATTATATCTGCGCATGTGCAAGACATCGACCCTTAAATTTGTGATTAAATTTAAAGATATTTTCATATTAAATTTTATTTTAGGAAGTATGAAAATGGATGGAATTTGTATTAAATATAGAATAAGCACGGAGAAATGTTATAAATAAAAATGTATAAGAAAATGAATATAAAAATTATAAGTTCTGCTTCCAGACTCGAACACAAGACCACCAAAAAGAAGAGCAAACAAACATGCGACTCTATCCACCATTCCACGCATCCCTCGTACAACGCAGCAATCTTAGATTCTTAACACCATAAAAAATGTTTCGGACGCGAAGGAAATCTGGATCGAAATGCACAATGCTAAGCATACGGATGGTATCTGCGCATGTGCAAGGCATCGACCCTTAAAATTTATATTAAATGTAAAGATATTTTCACATTAAATTTTATTTTAGGAAGTATGGAAAGGGATGGATTTTGTAGTAAATATAGTATAAGCACGGATAACAGTTTATATAAAAATATATGAAATTAATGAATGAAAAAAATTATTCGTTTTGCTTCCAGGCTCGAACTCAAGACCACCAAAAAGAAGCGCAATCAACATGCGACTCTATCCATCAAGCCACTCATTCCTTGTACATCGTAGCAATCTTAGAACCTTAACACCATAAATAAAGTTTCGGATGTAAGGGAAATCTGGATCGAAATGCACTATGCTAAGCATACGGATAATATCTGCGCATGTGCAAGACAACGACCCTTAAATTTGCTTTTAAATTTAAAGATATTTTCATATTAAATTTTATTTTAGGAAGTATGAAAATGGATGGAATTTGTATTAAATATAGAATAAGCACGGAGAAAAGTTATAAATAAAAATATATACGAAAATGAATATAAAAATTATAAGTTCTGCTTCCAGACTCGAACACAAGACCACCAAAAAGAAGAGCAAACAAACATGCGACTCTATCCACCATTCCACGCATCCCTCGTACAACGTAGCAATCTTAGATTCTTAACACCATAAAAAATACTTCGGACGCGAAGGAAATCTGGATCGAAATGCACAATGCTAAGCATACGGATGGTATCTGCGCATGTGCAAGGCATCGACCCTTAAAATTTAAATTAAATTTAAAGATATTTTCATATTAAATTTTATTTTAGGAAGTATGAAAATGGATGGAATTTGTATTAAATATAGAATAAGCACGGAGAAAAGTTATAAATAAAATTATATACGAAAATGAATATAAAAATTATAAGTTCTGCTTCCAGACTCGAACACAAGACCACCAAAAAGAAGAGCAAACAAACATGCGACTCTATCCACCATTCCACGCATCCCTCGTACAACGTAGCAATCTTAGATTCTTAACACCATAAAAAATACTTCGGACGCGAAGGAAGTCTGGATCGAAATGCACAATGCTAAGCATACGGATGGTATCTGCGCATGTGCAAGGCATCGACCCTTAAAATTTATATTAAATTTAAAGATATTTTCATATTAAATTTTATTTTCGGAAGTATGAAAATGGATGGAATTTGTATTAAATATGGAATAAGCACGGAGAAAAGTTATAAATAAAAATATATACGAAAATGAATATAAAAATTATAAGATCTGCTTCCAGACTCGAACACAAGACCACCAAAAAGAAAAGCAAACAAACATGCGACTCTATCCACCATTCCACGCATCCCTCGTAGAACGTAGCAATCTTAGATTCTTAACACCATAAAAAATGTTTCGGACGCGAAGGAAATCTGGATCGAAATGCACAATGCTAAGCATACGGATGGTATCTGCGCATGTGCAAGGCATCGACCCTTAAAATTTATATTAAATTTAAAGATATTTTCACATTAAATTTTATTTTAGGAAGTATGGAAAGTTATGGATTTTGTAGTAAATATAGTATAAGCACGGATAAAAGTTATATATAAAAATATATGAAATTAATGAATGAAAAAAATTATTCGTTTTGCTTAAAGGCTCGAACTTAAGACCACCAAAAAGAAGCGCAATCAACATGCCACTCTATCAATCAAGCCACTCATCCCTTGTACATCGTAGCAATCTTAGATTCTTAACACCATAAAAAATGTTTCGGACGCGAAGGAAATCTGGATCGAAATGCAAAATGCTAAGCATACGGATGGTATCTGCGCATGTGCAAGGCATCGACCCTTAAAATTTATATTAAATTTAAAGATATTTTCACATTAAATTTTATTTTAGGAAGTATGGAAAGGGATGGATTTTGTAGTAAATATAGTATAAGCACGGATAAAAGTTATATATAAAAATATATGAAATTAATGAATGAAAAAAATTATTCGTTTTGCTTCCAGGCTCGAACTCAAGACCACTAAAAAGAAGCGCAATCAACATGCCACTCTATCAATCAAGCCACTCATCCCTTGTACATCGTAGCAATCTTATATTCTTAACACCATAAATGAAGTTTCGGATGTAAAGGAAATCTGGATCGAAATGCACAATGCTAAGCATACGGATGATATTTGCGCATGTGCAAGACATCGACCCTTAAATTTGTGATTAAATTTAAAGATATTTTCATATTAAATTTTATTTTAGGAAGTATGAAAATGGATGGAATTTGTATTAAATATAGAATAAGCACGGAGAAAAGTTATAAATAAAAATATATAAGAAAATGAATATAAAAATTATAAGTTCTGCTTCCAGACTGGAACACGAGACCACCAAAAAGAAGAGCAAACAAACATGCGACTCTATCCACCATTCCACGCATCCCTCGTACAACGCAGCAATCTCAGATTCTTAACACCATAAAAAATGTTTCGGACGCGAAGGAAATCTGAATCGAAATGCACAATGCTAAGCATACGGATGGTATCTGCGCATGTGCAATTCATCGACCCTTAAAAATTATATTAAATTTAAAGATATTTTCACATTAAATTTTATTTTAGGAAGTATGGAAAGGGATGGATTTTGTAGTAATTATAGTATAAGCACGAATAAAAGTTATATATAAAAATATATGAAATTAATGAATGAAAAAAATTATTCGTTTTGCTTCCAGGCTCGAACTCAAGACCACTAAAAAAGAATCGCAATCAACATGCGACTCTATCCATCAAGCCACTCATCCCTTGTACATCTAAGCAATCTTAGATTCTTAACACCATAAATAAAGTTTCGGATGTAAAGGAAATCTGGATCGAAATGCACAATGCTAAGCATACGGATTATATCTGCGCATGTGCAAGACATCGACCCTTAAATTTGTGATTAAATTTAAAGATATTTTCATATTAAATTTTATTTTAGGAAGTATGAAAATGGATGGAATTTGTATTAAATATAGAATAAGCACGGAGAAATGTTATAAATAAAAATGTATAAGAAAATGAATATAAAAATTATAAGTTCTGCTTCCAGACTCGAACACAAGACCACCAAAAAGAAGAGCAAACAAACATGCGACTCTATCCACCATTCCACGCATCCCTCGTACAACGTAGCAATCTTAGATTCTTAACACCATAAAAAATACTTCGGACGCGAAGGAAATCTGGATCGAAATGCACAATGCTAAGCATACGGATGGTATCTGCGCATGTGCAAGGCATCGACCCTTAAAATTTAAATTAAATTTAAAGATATTTTCATATTAAATTTTATTTTAGGAAGTATGAAAATGGATGGAATTTGTATTAAATATAGAATAAGCACGGAGAAAAGTTATAAATAAAAATATATACGAAAATGAATATAAAAATTATAAGTTCTGCTTCCAGACTCGAACACAAGACCACCAAAAAGTAGAGCAAACAAACATGCGACTCTATCCACCATTCCACGCATCCCTCGTACAACGTAGCAATCTTAGATTCTTAACACCATAAAAAATACTTCGGACGCGAAGGAAGTCTGGATCGAAATGCACAATGCTAAGCATACGGATGGTATCTGCGCATGTGCAAGGCATCGACCCTTAAAATTTATATTAAATTTAAAGATATTTTCATATTAAATTTTATTTTCGGAAGTATGAAAATGGATGGAATTTGTATTAAATATGGAATAAGCACGGAGAAAAGTTATAAATAAAAATATATACGAAAATGAATATAAAAATTATAAGATCTGCTTCCAGACTCGAACACAAGACCACCAAAAAGAAAAGCAAACAAACATGCGACTCTATCCACCATTCCACGCATCCCTCGTAGAACGTAGCAATCTTAGATTCTTAACACCATAAAAAATGTTTCGGACGCGAAGGAAATCTGGATCGAAATGCACAATGCTAAGCATACGGATGGTATCTGCGCATGTGCAAGGCATCGACCCTTAAAATTTATATTAAATTTAAAGATATTTTCACATTAAATTTTATTTTAGGAAGTATGGAAAGTTATGGATTTTGTAGTAAATATAGTATAAGCACGGATAAAAGTTATATATAAAAATACATGAAATTAATGAATGAAAAAAATTATTCGTTTTGCTTAAAGGCTCGAACTTAAGACCACCAAAAAGAAGCGCAATCAACATGCCACTCTATCAATCAAGCCACTCATCCCTTGTAAATCGTAGCAATCTTAGATTCTTAACACCATAAAAAATGTTTCAGACGCGAAGGAAATCTGGATCGAAATGCACAATGCTAAGCATACGGATGGTATCTGCGCATGTGCAAGGCATCGACCCTTAAAATTTATATTAAATTTAAAGATATTTTCACATTAAATTTTATTTTAGGAAGTATGGAAAGGGATGGATTTTGTAGTAAATATAGTATAAGCACGGATAAAAGTTATATATAAAAATATATGAAATTAATGAATGAAAAAAATTATTCGTTTTGCTTCCAGGCTCGAACTCAAGACCACTAAAAAGAAGCGCAATCAACATGCCACTCTATCAATCAAGCCACTCATCCCTTGTACATCGTAGCAATCTTATATTCTTAACACCATAAATGAAGTTTCGGATGTAAAGGAAATCTGGATCGAAATGCACAATGCTAAGCATACGGATGATATTTGCGCATGTGCAAGACATCGACCCTTAAATTTGTGATTAAATTTAAAGATATTTTCATATTAAATTTTATTTTAGGAAGTATGAAAATGGATGGAATTTGTATTAAATATAGAATAAGCACGGAGAAAAGTTATAAATAAAAATATATAAGAAAATGAATATAAAAATTATAAGTTCTGCTTCCAGACTGGAACACGAGACCACCAAAAAGAAGAGCAAACAAACATGCGACTCTATCCACCATTCCACGCATCCCTCGTACAACGCAGCAATCTCAGATTCTTAACACCATAAAAAATGTTTCGGACGCGAAGGAAATCTGAATCGAAATGCACAATGCTAAGCATACGGATGGTATCTGCGCATGTGCAATTCATCGACCCTTAAAAATTATATTAAATTTAAAGATATTTTCACATTAAATTTTATTTTAGGAAGTATGGAAAGGGATGGATTTTGTAGTAATTATAGTATAAGCACGAATAAAAGTTATATATAAAAATATATGAAATTAATGAATGAAAAAAATTATTCGTTTTGCTTCCAGGCTCGAACTCAAGACCACTAAAAAAGAATCGCAATCAACATGCGACTCTATCCATCAAGCCACTCATCCCTTGTACATCTAAGCAATCTTAGATTCTTAACACCATAAATAAAGTTTCGGATGTAAAGGAAATCTGGATCGAAATGCACAATGCTAAGCATACGGATTATATCTGCGCATGTGCAAGACATCGACCCTTAAATTTGTGATTAAATTTAAAGATATTTTCATATTAAATTTTATTTTAGGAAGTATGAAAATGGATGGAATTTGTATTAAATATAGAATAAGCACGGAGAAATGTTATAAATAAAAATGTATAAGAAAATGAATATAAAAATTATAAGTTCTGCTTCCAGACTCGAACACAAGACCACCAAAAAGAAGAGCAAACAAACATGCGACTCTATCCACCATTCCACGCATCCCTCGTACAACGCAGCAATCTTAGATTCTTAACACCATAAAAAATGTTTCGGACGCGAAGGAAATCTGGATCGAAATGCACAATGCTAAGCATACGGATGGTATCTGCGCATGTGCAAGGCATCGACCCTTAAAATTTATATTAAATGTAAAGATATTTTCACATTAAATTTTATTTTAGGAAGTATGGAAAGGGATGGATTTTGTAGTAAATATAGTATAAGCACGGATAACAGTTTATATAAAAATATATGAAATTAATGAATGAAAAAAATTATTCGTTTTGCTTCCAGGCTCGAACTCAAGACCACCAAAAAGAAGCGCAATCAACATGCGACTCTATCCATCAAGCCACTCATTCCTTGTACATCGTAGCAATCTTAGAACCTTAACACCATAAATAAAGTTTCGGATGTAAGGGAAATCTGGATCGAAATGCACTATGCTAAGCATACGGAAAATATCTGCGCATGTGCAAGACAACGATCCTTAAATTTGCTTTTAAATTTAAAGATATTTTCATATTAAATTTTATTTTAGGAAGTATGAAAATGGATGGAATTTGTATTAAATATAGAATAAGCACGGAGAAAAGTTATAAATAAAAATATATACGAAAATGAATATAAAAATTATAAGTTCTGCTTCCAGACTTGAACACAAGACCACCAAAAAGAAGAGCAAACAAACATGCGACTCTATCCACCATTCCACGCATCCCTCGTACAACGTAGCAATCTTAGATTCTTAACACCATAAAAAATACTTCGGACGCGAAGGAAATCTGGATCGAAATGCACAATGCTAAGCATACGGATGGTATCTGCGCATGTGCAAGGCATCGACCCTTAAAATTTAAATTAAATTTAAAGATATTTTCATATTAAATTTTATTTTAGGAAGTATGAAAATGGATGGAATTTGTATTAAATATAGAATAAGCACGGAGAAAAGTTATAAATAAAAATATATACGAAAATGAATATAAAAATTATAAGTTCTGCTTCCAGACTCGAACACAAGACCACCAAAAAGAAGAGCAAACAAACATGCGACTCTATCCACCATTCCACGCATCCCTCGTACAACGTAGCAATCTTAGATTCTTAACACCATAAAAAATACTTCGGACGCGAAGGAAGTCTGGATCGAAATGCACAATGCTAAGCATACGGATGGTATCTGCGCATGTGCAAGGCATCGACCCTTAAAATTTATATTAAATTTAAAGATATTTTCATATTAAATTTTATTTTCGGAAGTATGAAAATGGATGGAATTTGTATTAAATTTGGAATAAGCACGGAGAAAAGTTATAAATAAAAATATATACGAAAATGAATATAAAAATTATAAGATCTGCTTCCAGACTCGAACACAAGACCACCAAAAAGAAAAGCAAACAAACATGCGACTCTATCCACCATTCCACGCATCCCTCGTAGAACGTAGCAATCTTAGATTCTTAACACCATAAAAAATGTTTCGGACGCGAAGGAAATCTGGATCGAAATGCACAATGCTAAGCATACGGATGGTATCTGCGCATGTGCAAGGCATCGACCCTTAAAATTTATATTAAATTTAAAGATATTTTCACATTAAATTTTATTTTAGGAAGTATGGAAAGTTATGGATTTTGTAGTAAATATAGTATAAGCACGGATAAAAGTTATATATAAAAATATATGAAATTAATGAATGAAAAAAATTATTCGTTTTGCTTAAAGGCTCGAACTTAAGACCACCAAAAAGAAGCGCAATCAACATGCCACTCTATCAATCAAGCCACTCATCCCTTGTACATCGTAGCAATCTTAGATTCTTAACACCATAAAAAATGTTTCGGACGCGAAGGAAATCTGGATCGAAATGCACAATGCTAAGCATACGGATGGTATCTGCGCATGTACAAGGCATCGACCCTTAAAATTTATATTAAATTTAAAGATATTTTCACATTAAATTTTATTTTAGGAAGTGTGGAAAGGGATGGATTTTGTAGTAAATATAGTATAAGCACGGATAAAAGTTATATATAAAAATAAATGAAATTAATGAATGAAAAAAATTATTCGTTTTGCTTCCAGGCTCGAACTCAAGACCACCAAAAAGAAGCGCAATCAACATGCCACTCTATCAATCAAGTCACTCATCCCTTGTACATCGTAGCAATCTTAGATTCTTAACACCATAAATAAAGTTTCGGATGTAAAGGAAATCTGGATCGAAATGCACAATGCTAAGCATACGGATGATATCTGCGCATGTGCAAGACATCGACCCTTAAATTTGTGATTAAATTTAAAGATATTTTCATATTAAAGTTTATTTTAGGACGTATGAAAATGGATGGAATTTGTATTAAATATAGAATAAGCACGGAGAAAAGTATTAAATAAAAATTTATACGAAAATGAATATAAAAATTATAAGTTCTGCTTCCAGACTCGAACACAAGACCACCAAAAAGAAGAGCAAACAAACATGCGACTCTATCCACCATTCCACGCATCCCTCGTACAACGTAGCAATCTTAGATTCTTAACACCATAAAAAATACTTCGGACGCGAAGGAAATCTGGATCGAAATGCACAATGCTAAGCATACGGATGGTATCTGCGCATGTGCAAGGCATCGACCCTTAAAATTTAAATTAAATTTAAAGATATTTTCATATTAAATTTTATTTTAGGAAGTATGAAAATGGATGGAATTTGTATTAAATATAGAATAAGCACGGAGAAAAGTTATAAATAAAAATATATACGAAAATGAATATAAAAATTATAAGTTCTGCTTCCAAACTCGAACACAAGACCACCAAAAAGAAGAGCAAACAAACATGCGACTCTATCCACCATTCCACGCATCCCTCGTACAACGTAGCAATCTTAGATTCTTAACACCATAAAAAATACTTCGGACGCGAAGGAAATCTGGATCGAAATGCACAATGCTAAGCATACGGATGGTATCTGCGCATGTGCAAGGCATCGACCCTTAAAATTTATATTAAATTTAAAGATATTTTCATATTAAATTTTATTTTCGGAAGTATGAAAATGGATGGAATTTGTATTAAATATAGAATAAGCACGGAGAAAAGTTATAAATAAAAATATATACGAAAATGAATATAAAAATTATAAGATCTGCTTCCAGACTCGAACACAAGACCACCAAAAAGAAAAGCAAACAAACATGCGACTCTATCCACCATTCCACGCATCCCTCGTAGAACGTAGCAATCTTAGATTCTTAACACCATAAAAAATACTTCGGACGCGAAGGAAATCTGGATCGAAATGCACAATGCTAAGCATACGGATGGTATCTGCGCATGTGCAAGGCATCGACCCTTAAAATTTATATTAAATTTAAAGATATTTTCACATTAAATTTTATTTTAGGAAGTATGGAAAGTTATGGATTTTGTAGTAAATATAGTATAAGCACGGATAAAAGTTATATATAAAAATATATGAAATTAATGAATGAAAAAAATTATTCGTTTTGCTTCCAGGCTCGAACTCAAGACCACCAAAAAGAAGCGCAATCAACATGCCACTCTATCAATCAAGCCACTCATCCCTTGTACATCGTAGCAATCTTAGATTCTTAACACCATAAATAAAGTTTCGGATGTAAAGGAAATCTGGATCGAAATGCACAATGCTAAGCATACGGATGATATCTGCGCATGTGCAAGACATCGACCCTTAAATTTGTGATTAAATTTAAAGATATTTTCATATTAAAGTTTATTTTAGGACGTATGAAAATGGATGGAATTTGTATTAAATATAGAATAAGCACGGAGAAAAGTTATAAATAAAAATATATAAGAAAATGAATATAAAAATTATAAGATCTGCTTCCAGACTCGAACACAAGACCACCAAAAAGAAAAGCAAACAAACATGCGACTCTATCCACGATTCCACGCATCCCTCGTAGAACGTAGCAATCTTAGATTCTTAACACCATAAAAAATGTTTCGGACGCGAAGGAAATCTGGATCGAAATGCACTATGCTAAGCATACGGATAATATCTGCGCATATGCAAGACAACGACCCTTAAATTTGCTTTTAAATTTAAAGATATTTTCATATTAAATTTTATTTTAGGAAGTATGAAAATGGATGGAATTTGTATTAAATATAGAATAAGCACGGAGAAAAGTTATAAATAAAAATATATACGAAAATGAATATAAAAATTATAAGTTCTGCTTCCAGACTCAAACACAAGACCACTAAAAAGAAGAGCAAACAAACATGCGACTCTATCCACCATTCCACGCATCCCTCGTACAACGTAGCAATCTTAGATTCTTAACACCATAAAAAATACTTCGGACGCGAAGGAAATCTGGATCGAAATGCACAATGCTAAGCATACGGATGGTATCTGCGCATGTGCAAGGCATCGACCCTTAAAATTTATATTAAATTTAAAGATATTTTCATATTAAATTTTATTTTCGGAAGTATGAAAATGGATGGAATTTGTATTAAATATAGAATAAGCACGGAGAAAAGTTATAAATAAAAATATATACGAAAATGAATATAAAAATTATAAGATCTGCTTCCAGACTCGAACACAAGACCACCAAAAAGAAAAGCAAACAAACATGCGACTCTATCCACCATTCCACGCATCCCTCGTAGAACGTAGCAATCTTAGATTCTTAACACCATAAAAAATGTTTCGGACGCGAAGGAAATCTGGATCGAAATGCACTATGCTAAGCATACGGATAATATCTGCGCATGTGCAAGACAACGACCCTTAAATTTGCTTTTAAATTTAAAGATATTTTCATATTAAATTTTATTTTAGGAAGTATGAAAATGGATGGAATTTGTATTAAATATAGAATAAGCACGGAGAAAAGTTATAAATAAAAATATATACGAAAATGAATATAAAAATTATAAGTTCTGCTTCCAGACTCGAACACAAGACCACCAAAAAGAAGAGCAAACAAACATGCGACTCTATCCACCATTCCACGCATCCCTCGTACAACGTAGCAATCTTAGATTCTTAACACCATAAAAAATACTTCGGACGCGAAGGAAATCTGGATCGAAATGCACAATGCTAAGCATACGGATGGTATCTGCGCATGTGCAAGGCATCGACCCTTAAAATTTAAATTAAATTTAAAGATATTTTCATATTAAATTTTATTTTAGGAAGTATGAAAATGGATGGAATTTGTATTAAATATAGAATAAGCACGGAGAAAAGTTATAAATAAAAATATATACGAAAATGAATATAAAAATTATAAGTTCTGCTTCCAGACTCGAACACAAGACCACCAAAAAGAAGAGCAAACAAACATGCGACTCTATCCACCATTCCACGCATCCCTCGTACAACGTAGCAATCTTAGATTCTTAACACCATAAAAAATACTTCGGACGCGAAGGAAATCTGGATCGAAATGCACAATGCTAAGCATACGGATGGTATCTGCGCATGTGCAAGGCATCGACCCTTAAAATTTATATTAAATTTAAAGATATTTTCATATTAAATTTTATTTTCGGAAGTATGAAAATGGATGGAATTTGTATTAAATATAGAATAAGCACGGAGAAAAGTTATAAATAAAAATATATACGAAAATGAATATAAAAATTATAAGATCTGCTTCCAGACTCGAACACAAGACCACCAAAAAGAAAAGCAAACAAACATGCGACTCTATCCACCATTCCACGCATCCCTCGTAGAACGTAGCAATCTTAGATTCTTAACACCATAAAAAATGTTTCGGACGCGAAGGAAATCTGGATCGAAATGAACAATGCTAAGCATACGGATGGTATCTGCGCATGTGCAAGGCATCGACCCTTAAAATTTATATTAAATTTAAAGATATTTTCACATTAAATTTTATTTTAGGAAGTATGGAAAGTTATGGATTTTGTAGTAAATATAGTATAAGCACGGATAAAAGTTATATATAAAAATATATGAAATTAATGAATGAAAAAAATTATTCGTTTTGCTTAAAGGCTCGAACTTAAGACCACCAAAAGGAAGCGCAATCAACATGCCACTCTATCAATCAAGCCACTCATCCCTTGTACATCGTAGCAATCTTAGATTCTTAACACCATAAAAAATGTTTCGGACGCGAAGGAAATCTGGATCGAAATGCACAATGCTAAGCATACGGATGGTATCTGCGCATGTACAAGGCATCGACCCTTAAAACTTATATTAAATTTAAAGATATTTTCACATTAAATTTTATTTTAGGAAGTATGGAAAGGGATGGATTTTGTAGTAAATATAGTATAAGCACGGATAAAAGTTATATATAAAAATATATGAAATTAATGAATGAAAAAAATTATTCGTTTTGCTTCCAGGCTCGAACTCAAGACCACCAAAAAGAAGCGCAATCAACATGCCACTCTATCAATCAAGCCACTCATCCCTTGTACATCGTAGCAATCTTAGATTCTTAACGCCATAAATAAAGTTTCGGATGTAAAGGAAATCTGGATCGAAATGCACAATGCTAAGCATACGGATGATATCTGCGCATGTGCAAGACATCGACCCTTAAATTTGTGATTAAATTTAAAGATATTTTCATATTAAATTTTATTTTAGGAAGTATGAAAATGGATGGAATTTGTATTAAATATAGAATAAGCACGGAGAAAAGTTATAAATAAAAATATATGCGAAAATGAATATAAAAATTATAAGTTCTGCTTCCAGACTCGAACACAAGACCACCAAAAAGAAGAGCAAACAAACATGCGACTCTATCCACCATTCCACGCATCCCTCGTACAACGTAGCAATCTTAGATTCTTAACACCATAAAAAATACTTCGGACGCGAAGGAAATCTGGATCGAAATGCACAATGCTAAGCATACTGATGGTATCTGCGCATGTGCAAGGCTTCGACCCTTAAAATTTATATTAAATTTAAAGATATTTTCACATTAAATTTTATTTTAGGAAATATGGAAAGTTATGGATTTTGTAGTAAATATAGTATAAGCACGGATAAAAGTTATATATAAAAATATATGAAATTAATGAATGAAAAAAATTATTCGTTTTGCTTAAAGGCTCGAACTTAAGACCACCAAAAAGAAGCGCAATCAACATGCCACTCTATCAATCAAGCCACTCATCCCTTGTACATCGTAGCAATCTTAGATTCTTAACACCATAAAAAATGTTTCGGACGCGAAGGAAATCTGGATCGAAATGCACAATGCTAAGCATACGGATGATATCTGCGCATGTGCAAGACATCGACCCTTAAATTTGTGATTAAATTTAAAGATATTTTCATATTAAATTATATTTTAGGAAGTATGAAAATGGATGGAATTTGTATTAAATATAGAATAAGCACGGAGAAAAGTTATAAATAAAAATATATAAGAAAATGAATATAAAAATTATAAGTTCTGCTTCCAGACTCGAACACAAGACCACCAAAAAGAAAAGCAAACAAACATGCGACTCTATCCATCATTCCACGCATCCCTCGTACAACGTAGCAATCTTAGATTCTTAACACCATAAATAAATTTTCGAACGCGAAGGAAATCTGGATCGAAATGCACAATGCTAAGCATACGGATGATATCTGCGCATGTGCAAGACATCGACCCTTAAATTTGTGATTAAATTTAAAGATATTTTCATATTAAATTTTATTTTAGGAAGTATGAAAATGGATGGAATTTGTATAAATATAGAATAAGCACGGAGAAAAGTTATAAATAAAAATATATACGAAAATGAATATAAAAATTATAAGTTCTGCTTCCAGACTCAAACACAAGACCACTAAAAAGAAGAGCAAACAAACATGCGACTCTATCCACCATTCCACGCATCCCTCGTACAACGTAGCAATCTTAGATTCTTAACACCATAAAAAATACTTCGGACGCGAAGGAAATCTGGATCGAAATGCACAATGCTAAGCATACGGATGGTATCTGCGCATGTGCAAGGCATCGACCCTTAAAATTTAAATTAAATTTAAAGATATTTTCATATTAAATTTTATTTTAGGAAGTATGAAAATGGATGGAATTTGTATTAAATATAGAATAAGCACGGAGAAAAGTTATAAATAAAAATATATACGAAAATGAATATAAAAATTATAAGATCTGCTTCCAGACTCGAACACAAGACCACCAAAAAGAAAAGCAAACAAACATGCGACTCTATCCACCATTCCACGCATCCCTCGTAGAACGTAGCAATCTTAGATTCTTAACACCATAAAAAATACTTCGGACGCGAAGGAAATCTGGATCGAAATGCACAATGCTAAGCATACGGATGGTATCTGCGCTTGTGCAAGGCATCGACCCTTAAAATTTATATTAAATTTAAAGATATTTTCACATTAAATTTTATTTTAGGAAGTATGGAAAGTTATGGATTTTGTAGTAAATATAGTATAAGCACGGATAAAAGTTATATATAAAAATATATGAAATTAATGAATGAAAAAAATTATTCGTTTTGCTTCCAGGCTCGAACTCAAGACCACCAAAAAGAAGCGCAATCAACATGCCACTCTATCAATCAAGCCACTCATCCCTTGTACATCGTAGCAATCTTAGATTCTTAACACCATAAATAAAGTTTCGGATGTAAAGGAAATCTGGATCGAAATGCACAATGCTAAGCATACGGATGATATCTGCGCATGTGCAAGACATCGACCCTTAAATTTGTGATTAAATTTAAAGATATTTTCATATTAAAGTTTATTTTAGGACGTATGAAAATGGATGGAATTTGTATTAAATATAGAATAAGCACGGAGAAAAGTTATAAATAAAAATATATAAGAAAATGAATATAAAAATTATAAGATCTGCTTCCAGACTCGAACACAAGACCACCAAAAAGAAAAGCAAACAAACATGCGACTCTATCCACCATTCCACGCATCCCTCGTAGAACGTAGCAATCTTAGATTCTTAACACCATAAAAAATGTTTCGGACGCGAAGGAAATCTGGATCGAAATGCACTATGCTAAGCATACGGATAATATCTGCGCATATGCAAGACAACGACCCTTAAATTTGCTTTTAAATTTAAAGATATTTTCATATTAAATTTTATTTTAGGAAGTATGAAAATGGATGGAATTTGTATTAAATATAGAATAAGCACGGAGAAAAGTTATAAATAAAAATATATACGAAAATGAATATAAAAATTATAAGTTCTGCTTCCAGACTCGAACACAAGACCACCAAAAAGAAGAGCAAACAAACATGCGACTCTATCCACCATTCCACGCATCCCTCGTACAACGTAGCAATCTTAGATTCTTAACACCATAAAAAATACTTCGGACGCGAAGGAAATCTGGATCGAAATGCACAATGCTAAGCATACGGATGGTATCTGCGCATGTGCAAGGCATCGACCCTTAAAATTTAAATTAAATTTAAAGATATTTTCATATTAAATTTTATTTTAGGAAGTATGAAAATGGATGGAATTTGTATTAAATATAGAATAAGCACGGAGAAAAGTTATAAATAAAAATATATACGAAAATGAATATAAAAATTATAAGTTCTGCTTCCAGACTCGAACACAAGACCACCAAAAAGAAGAGCAAACAAACATGCGACTCTATCCACCATTCCACGCATCCCTCGTACAACGTAGCAATCTTAGATTCTTAACACCATAAAAAATACTTCGGACGCGAAGGAAATCTGGATCGAAATGCACAATGCTAAGCATACGGATGGTATCTGCGCATGTGCAAGGCATCGACCCTTAAAATTTATATTAAATTTAAAGATATTTTCATATTAAATTTTATTTTCGGAAGTATGAAAATGGATGGAATTTGTATTAAATATAGAATAAGCACGGAGAAAAGTTATAAATAAAAATATATACGAAAATGAATATAAAAATTATAAGATCTGCTTCCAGACTCGAACACAAGACCACCAAAAAGAAAAGCAAACAAACATGCGACTCTATCCACCATTCCACGCATCCCTCGTAGAACGTAGCAATCTTAGATTCTTAACACCATAAAAAATGTTTCGGACGCGAAGGAAATCTGGATCGAAATGCACTATGCTAAGCATACGGATAATATCTGCGCATGTGCAAGACAACGACCCTTAAATTTGCTTTTAAATTTAAAGATATTTTCATATTAAATTTTATTTTAGGAAGTATGAAAATGGATGGAATTTGTATTAAATATAGAATAAGCACGGAGAAAAGTTATAAATAAAAATATATGCGAAAATGAATATAAAAATTATAAGTTCTGCTTCCAGACTCGAACACAAGACCACCAAAAAGAAGAGCAAACAAACATGCGACTCTATCCACCATTCCACGCATCCCTCGTACAACGTAGCAATCTTAGATTCTTAACACCATAAAAAATACTTCGGACGCGAAGGAAATCTGGATCGAAATGCACAATGCTAAGCATACTGATGGTATCTGCGCATGTGCAAGGCTTCGACCCTTAAAATTTATATTAAATTTAAAGATATTTTCACATTAAATTTTATTTTAGGAAATATGGAAAGTTATGGATTTTGTAGTAAATATAGTATAAGCACGGATAAAAGTTATATATAAAAATATATGAAATTAATGAATGAAAAAAATTATTCGTTTTGCTTAAAGGCTCGAACTTAAGACCACCAAAAAGAAGCGCAATTAACATGCCACTCTATCAATCAAGCCACTCATCCCTTGTACATCGTAGCAATCTTAGATTCTTAACACCATAAAAAATGTTTCGGACGCGAAGGAAATCTGGATCGAAATGCACAATGCTAAGCATACGGATGATATCTGCGCATGTGCAAGACATCGACCCTTAAATTTGTGATTAAATTTAAAGATATTTTCATATTAAATTATATTTTAGGAAGTATGAAAATGGATGGAATTTGTATTAAATATAGAATAAGCACGGAGAAAAGTTATAAATAAAAATATATAAGAAAATGAATATAAAAATTATAAGTTCTGCTTCCAGACTCGAACACAAGACCACCAAAAAGAAAAGCAAACAAACATGCGACTCTATCCATCATTCCACGCATCCCTCGTACAACGTAGCAATCTTAGATTCTTAACACCATAAATAAATTTTCGAACGCGAAGGAAATCTGGATCGAAATGCACAATGCTAAGCATACGGATGATATCTGCGCATGTGCAAGACATCGACCCTTAAATTTGTGATTAAATTTAAAGATATTTTCATATTAAATTTTATTTTAGGAAGTATGAAAATGGATGGAATTTGTATAAATATAGAATAAGCACGGAGAAAAGTTATAAATAAAAATATATACGAAAATGAATATAAAAATTATAAGTTCTGCTTCCAGACTCAAACACAAGACCACTAAAAAGAAGAGCAAACAAACATGCGACTCTATCCACCATTCCACGCATCCCTCGTACAACGTAGCAATCTTAGATTCTTAACACCATAAAAAATACTTCGGACGCGAAGGAAATCTGGATCGAAATGCACAATGCTAAGCATACGGATGGTATCTGCGCAGGTGCAAGGCATCGACCCTTAAAATTTAAATTAAATTTAAAGATATTTTCATATTAAATTTTATTTTAGGAAGTATGAAAATGGATGGAATTTGTATTAAATATAGAATAAGCACGGAGAAAAGTTATAAATAAAAATATATACGAAAATGAATATAAAAATTATAAGTTCTGCTTCCAAACTCGAACACAAGACCACCAAAAAGAAGAGCAAACAAACATGCGACTCTATCCACCATTCCACGCATCCCTCGTACAACGTAGCAATCTTAGATTCTTAACACCATAAAAAATACTTCGGACGCGAAGGAAATCTGGATCGAAATGCACAATGCTAAGCATACGGATGGTATCTGCGCATGTGCAAGGCATCGACCCTTAAAATTTATATTAAATTTAAAGATATTTTCACATTAAATTTTATTTTAGGAAGTATGGAAAGTTATGGATTTTGTAGTAAATATAGTATAAGCACGGATAAAAGTTATATATAAAAATATATGAAATTAATGAATGAAAAAAATTATTCGTTTTGCTTCCAGGCTCGAACTCAAGACCACCAAAAAGAAGCGCAATCAACATGCCACTCTATCAATCAAGCCACTCATCCCTTGTACATCGTAGCAATCTTAGATTCTTAACACCATAAATAAAGTTTCGGATGTAAAGGAAATCTGGATCGAAATGCACAATGCTAAGCATACGGATGATATCTGCGCATGTGCAAGACATCGACCCTTAAATTTGTGATTAAATTTAAAGATATTTTCATATTAAAGTTTATTTTAGGACGTATGAAAATGGATGGAATTTGTATTAAATATAGAATAAGCACGGAGAAAAGTTATAAATAAAAATATATAAGAAAATGAATATAAAAATTATAAGATCTGCTTCCAGACTCGAACACAAGACCACCAAAAAGAAAAGCAAACAAACATGCGACTCTATCCACCATTCCACGCATCCCTCGTAGAACGTAGCAATCTTAGATTCTTAACACCATAAAAAATGTTTCGGACGCGAAGGAAATCTGGATCGAAATGCACTATGCTAAGCATACGGATAATATCTGCGCATATGCAAGACAACGACCCTTAAATTTGCTTTTAAATTTGAAGATATTTTCATATTAAATTTTATTTTAGGAAGTATGAAAATGGATGGAATTTGTATTAAATATAGAATAAGCACGGAGAAAAGTTATAAATAAAAATATATACGAAAATGAATATAAAAATTATAAGTTCTGCTTCCAGACTCGAACACAAGACCACCAAAAAGAAGAGCAAACAAACATGCGACTCTATCCACCATTCCACGCATCCCTCGTACAACGTAGCAATCTTAGATTCTTAACACCATAAAAAATACTTCGGACGCGAAGGAAATCTGGATCGAAATGCACAATGCTAAGCATACGGATGGTATCTGCGCATGTGCAAGGCATCGACCCTTAAAATTTAAATTAAATTTAAAGATATTTTCATATTAAATTTTATTTTAGGAAGTATGAAAATGGATGGAATTTGTATTAAATATAGAATAAGCACGGAGAAAAGTTATAAATAAAAATATATACGAAAATGAATATAAAAATTATAAGATCTGCTTCCAGACTCGAACACAAGACCACCAAAAAGAAAAGCAAACAAACATGCGACTCTATCCACCATTCCACGCATCCCTCGTAGAACGTAGCAATCTTAGATTCTTAACACCATAAAAAATGTTTCGGACGCGAAGGAAATCTGGATCGAAATGCACTATGCTAAGCATACGGATAATATCTGCGCATGTGCAAGACAACGACCCTTAAATTTGCTTTTAAATTTAAAGATATTTTCATATTAAATTTTATTTTAGGAAGTATGAAAATGGATGGAATTTGTATTAAATATAGAATAAGCACGGAGAAAAGTTATAAATAAAAATATATACGAAAATGAATATAAAAATTATAAGTTCTGCTTCCAGACTCGAACACAAGACCACCAAAAAGAAGAGCAAACAAACATGCGACTCTATCCACCATTCCACGCATCCCTCGTACAACGTAGCAATCTTAGATTCTTAACACCATAAAAAATACTTCGGACGCGAAGGAAATCTGGATCGAAATGCACAATGCTAAGCATACGGATGGTATCTGCGCATGTGCAAGGCATCGACCCTTAAAATTTAAATTAAATTTAAAGATATTTTCATATTAAATTTTATTTTAGGAAGTATGAAAATGGATGGAATTTGTATTAAATATAGAATAAGCACGGAGAAAAGTTATAAATAAAAATATATACGAAAATGAATATAAAAATTATAAGTTCTGCTTCCAGACTCGAACACAAGACCACCAAAAAGAAGAGCAAACAAACATGCGACTCTATCCACCATTCCACGCATCCCTCGTACAACGTAGCAATCTTAGATTCTTAACACCATAAAAAATACTTCGGACGCGAAGGAAATCTGGATCGAAATGCACAATGCTAAGCATACGGATGGTATCTGCGCATGTGCAAGGCATCGACCCTTAAAATTTATATTAAATTTAAAGATATTTTCATATTAAATTTTATTTTCGGAAGTATGAAAATGGATGGAATTTGTATTAAATATAGAATAAGCACGGAGAAAAGTTATAAATAAAAATATATACGAAAATGAATATAAAAATTATAAGATCTGCTTCCAGACTCGAACACAAGACCACCAAAAAGAAAAGCAAACAAACATGCGACTCTATCCACCATTCCACGCATCCCTCGCAGAACGTAGCAATCTTAGATTCTTAACACCATAAAAAATGTTTCGGACGCGAAGGAAATCTGGATCGAAATGAACAATGCTAAGCATACGGATGGTATCTGCGCATGTGCAAGGCATCGACCCTTAAAATTTATATTAAATTTAAAGATATTTTCACATTAAATTTTATTTTAGGAAGTATGGAAAGTTATGGATTTTGTAGTAAATATAGTATAAGCACGGATAAAAGTTATATATAAAAATATATGAAATTAATGAATGAAAAAAATTATTCGTTTTGCTTAAAGGCTCGAACTTAAGACCACCAAAAGGAAGCGCAATCAACATGCCACTCTATCAATCAAGCCACTCATCCCTTGTACATCGTAGCAATCTTAGATTCTTAACACCATAAAAAATGTTTCGGACGCGAAGGAAATCTGGATCGAAATGCACAATGCTAAGCATACGGATGGTATCTGCGCATGTACAAGGCATCGACCCTTAAAACTTATATTAAATTTAAAGATATTTTCACATTAAATTTTATTTTAGGAAGTATGGAAAGGGATGGATTTTGTAGTAAATATAGTATAAGCACGGATAAAAGTTATATATAAAAATATATGAAATTAATGAATGAAAAAAATTATTCGTTTTGCTTCCAGGCTCGAACTCAAGACCACCAAAAAGAAGCGCAATCAACATGCCACTCTATCAATCAAGCCACTCATCCCTTGTACATCGTAGCAATCTTAGATTCTTAACACCATAAATAAAGTTTCGGATGTAAAGGAAATCTGGATCGAAATGCACAATGCTAAGCATACGGATGATATCTGCGCATGTGCAAGACATCGACCCTTAAATTTGTGATTAAATTTAAAGATATTTTCATATTAAATTTTATTTTAGGAAGTATGAAAATGGATGGAATTTGTATTAAATATAGAATAAGCACGGAGAAAAGTTATAAATAAAAATATATGCGAAAATGAATATAAAAATTATAAGTTCTGCTTCCAGACTCGAACACAAGACCACCAAAAAGAAGAGCAAACAAACATGCGACTCTATCCACCATTCCACGCATCCCTCGTACAACGTAGCAATCTTAGATTCTTAACACCATAAAAAATACTTCGGACGCGAAGGAAATCTGGATCGAAATGCACAATGCTAAGCATACTGATGGTATCTGCGCATGTGCAAGGCTTCGACCCTTAAAATTTATATTAAATTTAAAGATATTTTCACATTAAATTTTATTTTAGGAAATATGGAAAGTTATGGATTTTGTAGTAAATATAGTATAAGCACGGATGAAAGTTATATATAAAAATATATGAAATTAATGAATGAAAAAAATTATTCGTTTTGCTTAAAGGCTCGAACTTAAGACCACCAAAAAGAAGCGCAATCAACATGCCACTCTATCAATCAAGCCACTCATCCCTTGTACATCGTAGCAATCTTAGATTCTTAACACCATAAAAAATGTTTCGGACGCGAAGGAAATCTGGATCGAAATGCACAATGCTAAGCATACGGATGATATCTGCGCATGTGCAAGACATCGACCCTTAAATTTGTGATTAAATTTAAAGATATTTTCATATTAAATTATATTTTAGGAAGTATGAAAATGGATGGAATTTGTATTAAATATAGAATAAGCACGGAGAAAAGTTATAAATAAAAATATATAAGAAAATGAATATAAAAATTATAAGTTCTGCTTCCAGACTCGAACACAAGACCACCAAAAAGAAAAGCAAACAAACATGCGACTCTATCCATCATTCCACGCATCCCTCGTACAACGTAGCAATCTTAGATTCTTAACACCATAAATAAATTTTCGAACGCGAAGGAAATCTGGATCGAAATGCACAATGCTAAGCATACGGATGATATCTGCGCATGTGCAAGACATCGACCCTTAAATTTGTGATTAAATTTAAAGATATTTTCATATTAAATTTTATTTTAGGAAGTATGAAAATGGATGGAATTTGTATAAATATAGAATAAGTACGGAGAAAAGTTATAAATAAAAATATATACGAAAATGAATATAAAAATTATAAGTTCTGCTTCCAGACTCAAACACAAGACGACTAAAAAGAAGAGCAAACAAACATGCGACTCTATCCACCATTCCACGCATCCCTCGTACAACGTAGCAATCTTAGATTCTTAACACCATAAAAAATGTTTCGGACGCGAAGGAAATCTGGATCGAAATGCACAATGCTAAGCATACGGATGGTATCTGCGCATGTAGAAGGCATCGCCCCTTAAAATTTATATTAAATTTAAAGATATTTTCACATTAAATTTTATTTTAGGAAGTATGGAAAGGGATGGATTTTGTAGTAAATATAGTATAAGCACGGATAAAAGTTATATATAAAAATATATGAAATTAATGAATGAAAAAAATTATTCGTTTTGCTTCCAGGCTCGAACTCAAGACCACCAAAAAGAAGCGCAATCAACATGCCACTCTATCAATCAAGCCACTCATCCCTTGTACATCGTAGCAATCTTAGATTCTTAACACCATAAATAAAGTTTCGGATGTAAAGGAAATCTGGATCGAAATGCACAATGCTAAGCATACGGATGATATCTGCGCATGTGCAAGACATCGACCCTTAAATTTGTGATTAAATTTAAAGATATTTTCATATTAAATTTTATTTTAGGAAGTATGAAAATGGATGGAATTTGTATTAAATATAGAATAAGCACGGAGAAAAGTTATAAATAAAAATATATAAGAAAATGAATATAAAAATTATAAGTTCTGCTTCCAGACTCGAACACAAGACCACCAAAAAGAAAAGCAAACAAACATGCGACTCTATCCACCATTCCACGCATCCCTCGTTCAACGTAGCAATCTTAGATTCTTAACACCATAAATAAATTTTCGGACGCGAAGGAAATCTGGATGGAAATGCACAATGCTAAGCATACGGATGGTATCTGCGCATGTGCAAGGCATCGACCCTTAAATTTGTGATTAAATTTAAAGATATTTTCATATTAAATTTTATTTTAGGAAGTATTTAAATGGATGGAATTTGTATTAAATATAGAATAAGCACGGAGAAAAGTTATAAATAAAAATATATAAGAAAATGAATATAAAAATTATAAGTTCTGCGTCCAGACTCGAACACAAGACCACCAAAAAGAAAAGCAAACAAACATGCGACTCTATCCACCATTCCACGCATCCCTCGTTCAACGTAGCAATCTTAGTTTCTTAACACCATAAAAAATGTTTCGGACGCGAAGGAAATCTGGATCGAAATGCACAAAGCTAATCATACGGATGGTATCTGCGCATGTGCAAGGCATCGACCCTTAAAATTTCTATTAAATTTAAAGATATTTTCACATTAAATTTTATTTTAGGAAGTATGGAAAGTGATGGATTTTGTAGTAAATATAGTATAAGCACGGATAAAAGTTATATATAAAAATATATGAAATTAATGAATGAAAAAAATTATTCGTTTTGCTTCCAGGCTCGAACTCAAGACCACTAAAAAGGAGCGCAATCAACATGCGACTCTATCCATCAAGCCACTCATCCCTTGTACATCGAAGCAATCTTAGATTCTTAACACCATAAATAAAGTTTCGGATGTAAACTAAATCTGGATCGAAATGCACAATGCTAAGCATACGGATGATATCTGCGCATGTGCAAGACATCGACCCTTAAATTTGTGATTAAATTTAAAGATATTTTCATATTTAATTTTATTTTAGAAAGTATGAAAATGGATGGAATTTGTATTAAATATAGAATAAGCACGGAGAAAAGTTATAAATAAAAATATATAAGAAAATGAATATAAAAATTATAAGTTCTGCTTCCAGACTCGAACACAAGACCACCAAAAAGAAGAGCAAACAAACATGCGACTCTATCCACCATTCCACGCATCCCTCGTACAACGTACCAATCTTAGATTCTTAACACCATAAATAAAGTTTCGGACGCGAAGGAAATCTGGATCGAAATGCACAATGCTAAGCATACGGATGGTATGTGCGCATGTGCAAGGCATCGAACCTTAAAATTTCTATTAAATTTAAAGATATTTTCATATTAAATTTTATTTTAGGAAGTATGAAAATGGATGGAATTTGTATTAAATATAGAATAAGCACGGAGAAAAGTTATAAATAAAAATATATACGAAAATGAATATACAAATTATAAGTTCTGCTTCCAGACTCGAACACAAGACCACCAAAAAGAAGAACAAATAAACATGCCACTCTATCCACCATTCCACGCATCCCTCGTGCAAAGTAGCAATCTTAGATTCTTAACACCATAAAAGTGTTTCGGACGCGAAGGAAATCTGGATCGAAATGCACAATGCTAAGCATACGGATGGTATCTGCGTATGTGCAAGGCATCGACCCTTAAAATTTATATTAAATTTAAAGATATTTTCACATTTAATTTTATTTTAGGATTATGGAAAGGGATGGATTTTGTAGTAAATATAGTATAAGCACGGATAAAAGTTATATATAAAAATATATGAAATTAATGAATGAAAAAAATTATTCGTTTTGCTTCCAGCTCGAACTCAAGACCACCAAAACGAAGCGCAATCAACATGCCACTCTATCAATCAAGCCACTCATCCCTTGTACATCGTAGCAATCTTAGATTCTTAACAACATAAATAAAGTTTCGGATGTAAAGGAAATCTGGATCAAAATGCACAATGCTAAGCATACGGATGATATCTGCGCATGTGCAAGACATCGACCCTTAAATTTGTGATTAAATTTAAAGATATTTTCATATTTAATTTTATTTTAGGAAGTATGAAAATGGATGGAATTTGTATTAAATATAGAATAAGCACGGAGAAAAGTTATAAATAAAAATATATAAGAAAATGAATATAAAAATTATAAGTTCTGCTTCCAGACTCGAACACAAGACCACCAAAAAGAAGAGCAAACAAACATGCGACTCTATCCACCATTCCACGCATCCCTCGTACAACGTACCAATATTAGATTCTTAACACCATAAATAAAGTTTCGGACGCGAAGGAAATCTGGATCGAAATGCACAATGCTAAGCATACGGATGGTATGTGCGCATGTGCAAGGCATCGAACCTTAAAATTTCTATTAAATTTAAAGATATTTTCATATTAAATTTTATTTTAGGAAGTATGAAAATGGATGGAATTTGTATTAAATATAGAATAAGCACGGAGAAAAGTTATAAATAAAAATATATACGAAAATGAATATAAAAATTATAAGTTCTGCTTCCAGACTCGAACACAAGACCACCAAAAAGAAGAGCAAACAAACATGCGACTCTATCCACCATTCCACGCATCCCTCGTACAACGTAGCAATCTTAGATTCTTAACACCATAAAAAATACTTCGGACGCGAAGGAAATCTGGATAGAAATGCACAATGCTAAGCATACGGATGGTATCTGCGCATGTGCAAGGCATCGACCCTTAAAATTTAAATTAAATTTAAAGAGGTTTTCATATTAAATTTTATTTTAGGAAGTATGAAAATGGATGGAATTTGTATTAAATATAGAATAAGCACGGAGAAAAGTTATAAATAAAAATATATACGAAAATGAATATAAAAATTATAAGTTCTGCTTCCAGACTCGAACACAAGACCACCAAAAAGAAGAGCAAACAAACATGCGACTCTATCCACCATTCCACGCATCCCTTGTACAACGGAGCAATCTTGGATTTTTAACACCATAAAAAATACTTCGGACGCGAAGGAAATCTGGATCGAAATGCACAATGCTAAGCATACGGATGGTATCTGCGCATGTGCAAGGCATCGACCCTTAAAATTTATATTAAATTTAAAGATATTTTCATATTAAATTTTATTTTAGGAAGTAAGAAAATGGATGGAATTTGTATTAAACATAGAATAAGCACGGAGAAAAGTTATAAATAAAAATATATAAGAAAAGGAATATAAAAATTATAAGTTCTGCTCCAGACTCGAACACAAGACCACCAAAAAGAAGAGCAAACAAACATGCGACTCTATCCACCATTCCACGCATCCCTCGTAGAACGTAGCAATCTTAGATTCTTAACACCATAAATAAAGTTTCGGACGCGAAGGAAATCTGGATCGAAATGCACAATGCTAAGCATACGGATGGTATGTGCGCATGTGCAAGGCATCAAACCTTAAAATTTCTATTAAATTTAAAGATATTTTCATATTAAATTTTATTTTAGGAAGTATGAAAATGGATGGAATTTGTATTAAATATAGAATAAGCACGGAGAAAAGTTATAAATAAAAATATATAAGAAAATGAATATAAAAATTATAAGTTCTGCTTCCAGACTCGAACACAAGACCACCAAAAAGAAGAGCAAACAAACATGCGACTCTATCCACCATTCCACGCATCCCTCGTGCAACGTAGCAATCTTAGATTCTTAACACCATAAAAAATACTTCGGACGCGAAGGAAATCTGGATCGAAATGCACAATGCTAAGCATACGGATGGTATCTGCGCATGTGCAAGGCATCGACCCTTAAAATTTATATTAAATTTAAAGATATTTTCATATTAAATTTTATTTTAGGAAGTATGAAAATGGATGGAATTTGTATTAAATATAGAATAAGCACGGAGAAAAGATATAAATAAAAATATATAAGAAAAGGAATATAAAAATTATAAGTTCTGCTTCCAGACTCGAACACAAGACCACCAAAAAGAAGAGCAAACAAACATGCGACTCTATCCACCATTCCACGCATCCCTCGTAGAACGTAGCAATCTTAGATTCTTAACACCATAAATAAAGTTTCGGACGCGAAGGAAATCTGGATCGAAATGCACAATGCTAAGCATACGGATGGTATGTGCGCATGTGCAAGGCATCAAACCTTAAAATTTCTATTAAATTTAAAGATATTTTCATATTAAATTTTATTTTAGGAAGTATGAAAATGGATGGAATTTGTATTAAATATAGAATAAGCACGGAGAAAAGTTATAAATAAAAATATATACGAAAATGAATATAAAAATTATAAGTTCTGCTTCCAGACTCGAACTCAAGACCACCAAAAAGAAGCGCAATCAACATGCGACTCTATCCATCAAGCCACTCATCCCTACTACATCGTAGCAATCTTAGATTCTTAACACCATAAATAAAGTTTCGGATGTAAACTAAATCTGGATCGAAATGCACAATGCTAAGCATACGGATGATATCTGCGCATGTGCAAGACATCGACCCTTAAATTTGTGATTAAATTTAAAGATATTTTCATATTAAATTTTATTTTAGGAAGTATGAAAATGGATGGAATTTGTATTAAATATAGAATAAGCACGGAGAAAAGTTATAAATAAAAATATATAAGAAAATGAATATAAAAATTATAAGTTCTGCTTCCAGACTCGAACACGAGACCACCAAAAAGAAGAGCAAACAAACATGCGACTCTATCCACCATTCCACGCATCCCTCGTACAACGTAGCAATCTTAGATTCTTAACACCATAAATAAATTTTCGGACGCGAAGGAAATCTGGATCGAAATGCACAATGCTAAGCATACGGATGGTATCTGCGCATGTGCAAGGCATCGAACCTTAAAATTTCTATTAAATTTAAAGATATTTTCATATTAAATTTTATTTTAGGAAGTATGAAAATGGATGGAATTTGTATTAAATATAGAATAAGCACGGAGAAAAGATATAAATAAAAATATATAAGAAAATGAATATAAAAATTATAAGTTCTTCTTCCAGACTCGAACTCAAGACCACCAAAAAGAAGCGCAATCAACATGCGACTCTATCCATCAAGCCACTCATCCCTTGTACATCGTAGCAATATTAGATTCTTAACACCATAAATAAAGTTTCGGATGTAAACTAAATCTGGATCGAAATGCACAATGCTTAGCATACGGATGATATCTGCGCATGTGCAAGACATCGACCCTTAAATTTGTGATTAAATTTAAAGATTTTTTCATATTAAATTTTATTTTAGGAAGTATGAAAATGGATGGAATTTGTATTAAATATAGAATAAGCACGGAGAAAAGTTATAAATAAAAATATATAAGAAAATGAATATAAAAATTATAAGTTCTGCTTCCAGACTCGAACACAAGACCACCAAAAAGAAGAGCAAACAAACATGCGACTCTATCCACCATTCCACGCATCCCTCGTACAACGTAGCAATCTTAGATACTTAACACCATAAATGAAGTTTCGGACGCGAAGGAAATCTGGATCGAAATGCACAATGCTAAGCATACGGATGGTATGTGCGCATGTGAAGACATCGACCCTTAAATTTGTGATTAAATTTAAAGATATTTTCATATTAAATTTTATTTTAGGAAGTATGAAAATGGATGGAATTTGTATTAAATATAGAATAAGCACGGAGAAAAGTTATAAATAAAAATATATAAGAAAATGAATATAAAAATTATAAGTTCTGCTTCCAGACTCGAACACAAGACCACCAAAAAGAAAAGCAAACAAACATGCGACTCTATCCACCATTCCACGCATCCCTCGTTCAACGTAGCAATCTTAGATTCTTAACAGCATAAAAAATGTTTCGGACGCGAAGGAAATCTGGATCGAAATGCACAAAGCTAAGCATACGGATGGTATCTGCGCGTGTGCAAGGCATCGACTCTTAAAATTTATATTAAATTTAAAGATATTTTCACATTAAATTTTATTTTAGGAAGTATGGAAAGGGATGGATTTTGTAGTAAATATAGTATAAGCACGGATAAAAGTTATATATAAAAATATATGAAATTAATGAATGAAAAAAATTATTCGTTTTGCTTCCAGGCTCGAACGCAAGACCACCAAAAAGAAGCGCAATCAACATGCGACTCTATCCATCAAGCCATTCATCCCTTGTAAATCGTAGCAATCTTAGATTCTTAACACCATAAATAAAGTTTCGGATGTAAACTAAATCTGGATCGAAATGCACAATGCTTAGCATACGGATGATATCTGCGCATGTGCAAGACATCGACCCTTAAATTTGTGATTAAATTTAAAGATATTTTCATATTAAATTTTTTTTTAGGAAGTATGAAAATGGATGGAATTTGTATTAAATATAGAATAAGCACGGAGAAAAGTTATAAATAAAAATATATAAGAAAATGAATACAAAAATTATAAGTTCTGCTTCCAGACTCGAACACAAGACCACCAAAAAGAAGAGCAAACAAACATGCGACTCTATCCACCATTCCACGCATCCCTCGTGCAACGTAGCAATCTTAGATTCTTAACACCATAAAAAATACTTCGGACGCGAAGGAAATCTGGATCGAAATGCACAATGCTAAGCATACGGATGGTATCTGCGCATGTGCAAGGCATCGACCCTTAAAATTTAAATTAAATTTAAAGATGTTTTCATATTAAATTTTATTTTAGGAAGTATGAAAATGGATGGAATTTGTATTAAATATAGAATAAGCACGGAGAAAAGTTATAAATAAAAATATATACGAAAATGAATATAAAAATTATAAGTTCTGCTTCCAGACTCGAACACAAGACCACCAAAAAGAAGAGCAAACAAACATGCGACTCTATCCATCAAGCCACTCATCCCTACTACATCGTAGCAATCTTAGATTCTTAACACCATAAATAAAGTTTCGGATGTAAACTAAATCTGGATCGAAATGCACAATGCTAAGCATACGGATGATATCTGCGCATGTGCAAGACATCGACCCTTAAATTTGTGATTAAATTTAAAGATATTTTCATATTAAATTTTATTTTAGGAAGTATGAAAATGGATGGAATTTGTATTAAATATAGAATAAGCACGGAGAAAAGTTATAAATAAAAATATATAAGAAAATGAATATAAAAATTATAAGTTCTGCTTCCAGACTCGAACACGAGACCACCAAAAAGAAGAGCAAACAAACATGCGACTCTATCCACCATTCCACGCATCCCTCGTACAACGTAGCAATCTTAGATTCTTAACACCATAAATAAATTTTCGGACGCGAAGGAAATCTGGATCGAAATGCACAATGCTAAGCATACGGATGGTATCTGCGCATGTGCAAGGCATCGAACCTTAAAATTTCTATTAAATTTAAAGATATTTTCATATTAAATTTTATTTTAGGAAGTATGAAAATGGATGGAATTTGTATTAAATATAGAATAAGCACGGAGAAAAGTTATAAATAAAAATATATAAGAAAATGAATATAAAAATTATAAGTTCTGCTTCCAGACTCGAACACAAGACCACCAAAAAGAAGAGCAAACCAACATGCGACTCTATCCACCATTCCACGCATTCCTCGTACAACGTAGCAATCTTAGATTCTTAACACCATAAATAAAGTTTCGGACGCGAAGGAAATCTGGATCGAAATGCACAATGCTAAGCATACGGATGGTATGTGCGCATGTGAAGACATCGACCCTTAAATTTGTGATTAAATTTAAAGATATTTTCATATTAAATTTTATTTTAGGAAGTATGAAAATGGATGGAATTTGTATTAAATATAGAATAAGCACGGAGAAAAGTTATAAATAAAAATATATAAGAAAATGAATATAAAAATTATAAGTTCTGCTTCCAGACTCGAACACAAGACCACCAAAAAGAAAAGCAAACAAACATGCGACTCTATCCACCATTCCACGCATCCCTCGTTCAACGTAGCAATCTTAGATTCTTAACAGCATAAAAAATGTTTCGGACGCGAAGGAAATATGGATCGAAATGCACAAAGCTAAGCATACGGATGGTATCTGCGCGTGTGCAAGGCATCGACCCTTAAAATTTATATTAAATTTAAAGATATTTTCACATTAAATTTTATTTTAGGAAGTATGGAAAGGGATGGATTTTGTAGTAAATATAGTATAAGCACGGATAAAAGTTATATATAAAAATATATGAAATTAATGAATGAAAAAAATTATTCGTTTTGCTTCCAGGCTCGAACTCAAGACCACCAAAAAGAAGCGCAATCATCATTCGACTCTATCCATCAAGCCACTCATCCCTCGTTCATCGTAGCAATCTTAGATTCTTAACACCATAAATAAAGTTTCGGATGTAAACTAAATCTGGATCGAAATGCACAATGCTTAGCATTCGGAGGATATCTGCGCATGTGCAAGACATCGACCCTTAAATTTGTGATTAAATTTAAAGATATTTTCATATTAAATTTTATTTTAGGAAGTATGAAAATGGATGGAATTTGTATTAAATATAGAATAAGCACGGAGAAAAGATATAAATAAAAATATATAAGAAAATGAATATAAAAATTATAAGTTCTTCTTCCAGACTCGAACTCAAGACCACCAAAAAGAAGCGCAATCAACATGCAGCTCTATCCACCATTCCACGCATCCCTCGTACAACGTAGCAATCTTAGATTCTTAACACCATAAATAAATTTTCGGACGCGAAGGAAATCTGGATCGAAATGCACAATGCTAAGCATACGGATGGTAACTGCGCATGTGCAAGGCATCGAACCTTAAAATTTCTATTAAATTTAAAGATATTTTCATATTAAATTTTATTTTAGGAAGTATGAAAATGGATGGAATTTGTATTAAATATAGAATAAGCACGGAGAAAAGTTATAAATAAAAATATATAAGAAAATGAATATAAAAATTATAAGTTCTGCTTCCAGACTCGAACACGAGACCACCAAAAAGAAGAGCAAACAAACATGCGACTCTATCCACCATTCCACGCATCCCTCGTACAATGTAGCAATCTTAGATTCTTAACACCATAAATAAATTTTCGGACGCGAAGGAAATCTGGATCGAAATGCACAATGCTAAGCATACGGATGGTATCTGCGCATGTGCAAGGCATCGAACCTTAAAATTTCTATTAAATTTAAAGATATTTTCATATTAAATTTTATTTTAGGAAGTATGAAAATGGATGGAATTTGTATTAAATATAGAATAAGCACGGAGAAAAGATATAAATAAAAATATATAAGAAAATGAATATAAAAATTATAAGTTCTTCTTCCAGACTCGAACTCAAGACCACCAAAAAGAAGCGCAATCAACATGCGACTCTATCCATCAAGCCACTCATCCCTTGTACATCGTAGCAATATTAGATTCTTAACACCATAAATAAAGTTTCGGATGTAAACTAAATCTGGATCGAAATGCACAATGCTTAGCATACGGATGATATCTGCGCATGTGCAAGACATCGACCCTTAAATTTGTGATTAAATTTAAAGATTTTTTCATATTAAATTTTATTTTAGGAAGTATGAAAATGGATGGAATTTGTATTAAATATAGAATAAGCACGGAGAAAAGTTATAAATAAAAATATATAAGAAAATGAATATAAAAATTATAAGTTCTGCTTCCAGACTCGAACACAAGACCACCAAAAAGAAGAGCAAACAAACATGCGACTCTATCCACCATTCCACGCATCCCTCGTACAACGTAGCAATCTTAGATTCTTAACACCATAAATGAAGTTTCGGACGCGAAGGAAATCTGGATCGAAATGCACAATGCTAAGCATACGGATGGTATGTGCGCATGTGAAGACATCGACCCTTAAATTTGTGATTAAATTTAAAGATATTTTCATATTAAATTTTATTTTAGGAAGTATGAAAATGGATGGAATTTGTATTAAATATAGAATAAGCACGGAGAAAAGTTATAAATAAAAATATATAAGAAAATGAATATAAAAATTATAAGTTCTGCTTCCAGACTCGAACACAAGACCACCAAAAAGAAAAGCAAACAAACATGCGACTCTATCCACCATTCCACGCATCCCTCGTTCAACGTAGCAATCTTAGATTCTTAACAGCATAAAAAATGTTTCGGACGCGAAGGAAATCTGGATCGAAATGCACAAAGCTAAGCATACGGATGGTATCTGCGCGTGTGCAAGGCATCGACTCTTAAAATTTATATTAAATTTAAAGATATTTTCACATTAAATTTTATTTTAGGAAGTATGGAAAGGGATGGATTTTGTAGTAAATATAGTATAAGCACGGATAAAAGTTATATATAAAAATATATGAAATTAATGAATGAAAAAAATTATTCGTTTTGCTTCCAGGCTCGAACGCAAGACCACCAAAAAGAAGCGCAATCAACATGCGACTCTATCCATCAAGCCATTCATCCCTTGTAAATCGTAGCAATCTTAGATTCTTAACACCATAAATAAAGTTTCGGATGTAAACTAAATCTGGATCGAAATGCACAATGCTTAGCATACGGATGATATCTGCGCATGTGCAAGACATCGACCCTTAAATTTGTGATTAAATTTAAAGATATTTTCATATTAAATTTTTTTTTAGGAAGTATGAAAATGGATGGAATTTGTATTAAATATAGAATAAGCACGGAGAAAAGTTATAAATAAAAATATATAAGAAAATGAATATAAAAATTATAAGTTCTGCTTCCAGACTCGAACACAAGACCACCAAAAAGAAGAGCAAACAAACATGCGACTCTATCCACCATTCCACGCATCCCTCGTGCAACGTAGCAATCTTAGATTCTTAACACCATAAAAAATACTTCGGACGCGAAGGAAATCTGGATCGAAATGCACAATGCTAAGCATACGGATGGTATCTGCGCATGTGCAAGGCATCGACCCTTAAAATTTAAATTAAATTTAAAGATGTTTTCATATTAAATTTTATTTTAGGAAGTATGAAAATGGATGGAATTTGTATTAAATATAGAATAAGCACGGAGAAAAGTTATAAATAAAAATATATACGAAAATGAATATAAAAATTATAAGTTCTGCTTCCAGACTCGAACACAAGACCACCAAAAAGAAGAGCAAACAAACATGCGACTCTATCCACCATTCCACGCATCCCTCGTACAACGTAGCAATCTTGGATTCTTAACACCATAAAAAATACTTCGGACGCGAAGGAAATCTGGATCGAAATGCAGAATGCTAAGCATACGGATGGTATCTGCGCATGTGCAAGGCATCGACCCTTAAAATTTATATTAAATTTAAAGATATTTTCATATTAAATTTTATTTTAGGAAGTATGAAAATGGATGGAATTTGTATTAAATATAGAATAAGCGCGGAGAAAAGTTATAAATAAAAATATATAAGAAAAGGAATATAAAAATTATAAGTTTTGCTTCCAGACTCGAACACAAGACCACCAAAAAGAAGAGCAAACAAACATGCGACTCTATCCACCATTCCACGCATCCCTCGTAGAACGTAGCAATCGTAGATTCTTAACACCATAAATAAAGTTTCGGACGCGAAGGAAATCTGGATCGAAATGCACAATGCTAAGCATACGGATGGTATGTGCGCATGTGCAAGGCATCAAACCTTAAAATTTCTATTAAATTTAAAGATATTTTCATATTAAATTTTATTTTAGGAAGTATGAAAATGGATGGAATTTGTATTAAATATAGAATAAGCACGGAGAAAAGTTATAAAAAAAAAATATATACGAAAATGAATATAAAAATTATAAGTTCTGCTTCCAGACTCGAACTCAAGACCACCAAAAAGAAGCGCAATCAACATGCGACTCTATCCATCAAGCCACTCATCCCTACTACATCGTAGCAATCTTAGATTCTTAACACCATAAATAAAGTTTCGGATGTAAACTAAATCTGGATCGAAATGCACAATGCTAAGCATACGGATGATATCTGCGCATGTGCAAGACATCGACCCTTAAATTTGTGATTAAATTTAAAGATATTTTCATATTAAATTTTATTTTAGGAAGTATGAAAATGGATGGAATTTGTATTAAATATAGAATAAGCACGGAGAAAAGTTATAAATAAAAATATATAAGAAAATGAATATAAAAATTATAAGTTCTGCTTCCAGACTCGAACACGAGACCACCAAAAAGAAGAGCAAACAAACATGCGACTCTATCCACCATTCCACGCATCCCTCGTACAACGTAGCAATCTTAGATTCTTAACACCATAAATAAATTTTCGGACGCGAAGGAAATCTGGATCGAAATGCACAATGCTAAGCATACGGATGGTATCTGCGCATGTGCAAGGCATCGAACCTTAAAATTTCTATTAAATTTAAAGATATTTTCATATTAAATTTTATTTTAGGAAGTATGAAAATGGATGGAATTTGTATTAAATATAGAATAAGCACGGAGAAAAGTTATAAATAAAAATATATAAGAAAATGAATATAAAAATTATAAGTTCTGCTTCCAGACTCGAACACAAGACCACCAAAAAGAAAAGCAAACAAACATGCGACTCTATCCACCATTCCACGCATCCCTCGTACAACGTAGCAATCTTAGATTCTTAACAGCATAAAAAATGTTTCGGACGCGAAGGAAATCTGGATCGAAATGCACAAAGCTAAGCATACGGATGGTATCTGCGCGTGTGCAAGGCATCGACCCTTAAAATTTATATTAAATTTAAAGATATTTTCACATTAAATTTTATTTTAGGAAGTATGGAAAGGGATGGATTTTGTAGTAAATATAGTATAAGCACGGATAAAAGTTATATATAAAAATATATGAAATTAATGAATGAAAAAAATTATTCGTTTTGCTTCCAGGCTCGAACTCAAGACCACCAAAAAGAAGCGCAATCAACATTCGACTCTATCCATCAAGCCACTCATCCCTTGTACATCGTAGCAATCTTAGATTCTTAACACCATAAATAAAGTTTCGGATGTAAACTAAATCTGGATCGAAATGCACAATGCTTAGCATTCGGAGGATATCTGCGCATGTGCAAGACATCGACCCTTAAATTTGTGATTAAATTTAAAGATATTTTCATATTAAATTTTATTTTAGGAAGTATGAAAATGGATGGAATTTGTATTAAATATAGAATAAGCACGGAGAAAAGATATAAATAAAAATATATAAGAAAATGAGTATAAAAATTATAAGTTCTTCTTCCAGACTCGAACTCAAGACCACCAAAAAGAAGCGCAATCAACATGCAGCTCTATCCACCATTCCACGCATCCCTCGTACAACGTAGCAATCTTAGATTCTTAACACCATAAATAAATTTTCGGACGCGAAGGAAATCTGGATCGAAATGCACAATGCTAAGCATACGGATGGTAACTGCGCATGTGCAAGGCATCGAACCTTAAAATTTCTATTAAATTTAAAGATATTTTCATATTAAATTTTATTTTAGGAAGTATGAAAATGGATGGAATTTGTATTAAATATAGAATAAGCACGGAGAAAAGTTATAAATAAAAATATATAAGAAAATGAATATAAAAATTATAAGTTCTGCTTCCAGACTCGAACACGAGACCACCAAAAAGAAGAGCAAACAAACATGCGACTCTATCCACCATTCCACGCATCCCTCGTACGAAGTAGCAATCTTAGATTCTTAACACCATAAATAAATTTTCGGACGCGAAGGAAATCTGGATCGAAATGCACAATGCTAAGCATACGGATGGTATCTGCGCATGTGCAAGGCATCGAACCTTAAAATTTCTATTAAATTTAAAGATATTTTCATATTAAATTTTATTTTAGGAAGTATGAAAATGGATGGAATTTGTATTAAATATAGAATAAGCACGGAGAAAAGTTATAAATAAAAATATATACGAAAATGAATATAAAAATTATAAGTTCTGCTTCCAGACTCGAACTCAAGACCACCATAAAGAAGCGCAATCATCATGCGACTCTATCCATCAAGCCACTCATCCCTTGTACATCTTAGCAATCTTAGATTCTTAACACCATAAATAAAGTTTCGGACGCGAAGGAAATCTGGATCGAAATGCACAATGCTAAGCATACGGATGGTATCTGCGCATGTGCAAGGCATCGAACCTTAAAATTTCTATTAAATTTAAAGATATTTTCATATTAAATTTTATTTTAGGAAGTATGAAAATGGATGGAATTTGTATTAAATATAGAATAAGCACGGAGAAAAGTTATAAATAAAAATATATACGAAAATGAATATAAAAATTATAAGTTCTGCTTCCAGACTCGAACTCAAGACCACCATAAAGAAGCGCAATCATCATGCGACTCTATCCATCAAGCCACTCATCCCTTGTACATCTTAGCAATCTTAGATTCTTAACACCATAAATAAAGTTTCGGACGCGAAGGAAATCTGGATCGAAATGCACAAAGCTAAGCATACGGATGGTATCTGCGCGTGTGCAAGGCATCGACCCTTAAAATTTATATTAAATTTAAAGATATTTTCACATTAAATTTTATTTTAGGAAGTATGGAAAGGGATGGATTTTGTAGTAAATATAGTATAAGCACGGATAAAAGTTATATATAAAAATATATGAAATTAATGAATGAAAAAAATTATTCGTTTTGTTTCCAGGCTCGAACTCAAGACCACCAAAAAGAAGCCCAATCAACATGCGACTCTATCCATCAAGCCATTCATCCCTTGTACATCGTAGCAATCTTAGATTCTTAACACCATAAATAAAGTTTCGGATGTAAACTAAATCTGGATCGAAATGCACAATGCTTAGCATACGGATGATATCTGCGCATGTGCAAGACATCGACCCTTAAATTTGTGATTAAATTTAAAGATATTTTCATATTAAATTTTATTTTAGGAAGTATGAAAATGGATGGAATTTGTATTAAATATAGAATAAGCACGGAGAAAAGTTATAAATAAAAATATATAAGAAAATGAATATAAAAATTATAAGTTCTGCTTCCAGACTCGAACACCAGACCACCAAAAAGGAGAGCAAACAAACATGCGACACTATCCACCATTCCACGCATCCCTCGTACGACGTAGCAATCTTAAATTCTTAACACCATAAATAAATTTTCTAACGCGAAGGAAATCTGGATCGAAATGCACAATGCTAAGCATACGGATGGTATCTGCGCATGTGCAAGGCATCGAACCTTAAAATTTCTATAAAATTTAAAGATATTTTCATATTAAATTTTATTTTAGGAAGTATGAAAATGGATGGAATTTGTATTAAATATAGAATAAGCACGGAGAAAAGTTATAAATAAAAATATATAAGAAAATGAATATAAAAATTATAAGTTCTGCTTCCAGACTCGAACACGAGACCACCAAAAAGAAGAGCAAACAAACATGCGACTCTATCCACCATTCCACGCATCACTCGTACAACGTAGCAATCTTAGATTCTTAACACCATAAATAAATTTTCGGACTTGAAGGAAATCTGGATCGAAATGCACAATGCTAAGCATACGGATGGTATGTGCGCATGTGCAAGGCATCGAACCTTAAAATTTCTATTAAATTTAAAGATATTTTCATATTAAATTTTATTTAAGGATGTATGAAAATGGATGGAATTTGTATTAAATATAGAATAAGCACGGAGAAAAGTTATAAATAAAAATATATAAGAAAATGAATATAAAAATTATAAGTTCTGCTTCCAGACTCGAACACGAGACCACCAAAAAGAAGAGCAAACAAACATGCGACTCTATCCACCATTCCACGCATCCCTCGTACAACGTAGCAATCTTAGATTCTTAACACCATAAATAAATTTTCGGACGAAGGAAATCTGGATCGAAATGCACAATGCTAAGCATACGGATGGTATGTGCGCATGTGCAAGGCATCGAACCTTAAAATTTCTATTAAATTTAAAGATATTTTCATATTAAATTTTATTTTAGGAAGTATGAAAATGGATGGAATTTGTATTAAATATAGAATAAGCACGGAGAAAAGTTATAAATAAAAATATATAAGAAAATGAATATAAAAATTATAAGTTCTGCTTCCAGACTCGAACACCAGACCACCAAAAAGGAGAGCAAACAAACATGCGACACTATCCACCATTCCACGCATCCCTCGTACGACGTAGCAATCTTAAATTCTTAACACCATAAATAAATTTTCTAACGCGAAGGAAATCTGGATCGAAATGCACAATGCTAAGCATACGGATGGTATCTGCGCATGTGCAAGGCATCGAACCTTAAAATTTCTATAAAATTTAAAGATAATTTCATATTAAATTTTATTTTAGGAAGTATGAAAATGGATGGAATTTGTATTAAATATAGAATAAGCACGGAGAAAAGTTATAAATAAAAATATATAAGAAAATGAATATAAAAATTATAAGTTCTGCTTCCAGACTCGAACACGAGACCACCAAAAAGAAGAGCAAACAAACATGCGACTCTATCCACCATTCCACGCATCACTCGTACAACGTAGCAATCTTAGATTCTTAACACCATAAATAAATTTTCGGACTTGAAGGAAATCTGGATCGAAATGCACAATGCTAAGCATACGGATGGTATGTGCGCATGTGCAAGGCATCGAACCTTAAAATTTCTATTAAATTTAAAGATATTTTCATATTAAATTTTATTTTAGGAAGTATGAAAATGGATGGAATTTGTATTAAATATAGAATAAGAACGGAGAAAAGTTATAAATAAAAATATATACGAAAATGAATATAAAAATTATAAGTTCTGCTTCCAGACTCGAACACCAGACCACCAAAAAGAAGAGCAAACAAACATGCGACTCTATCCACCATTCCACGCATCCCTCGTACGACGTAGCAATCTTAGATTCTTAACACCATAAATAAATTTTCGGACGCGAAGGAAATCTGGATCGAAATGCACAATGCTAAGCATACGGATGGTATCTGCGCATGTGCAAGGCATCGAACCTTAAAATTTCTATAAAATTTAAAGATATTTTCATATTAAATTTTATTTTAGGATGTATGAAAATGGATGGAATTTGTATTAAATATAGAATAAGCACGGAGAAAAGTTATAAATAAAAATATATAAGAAAATGAATATAAAAATTATAAGTTCTGCTTCCAGACTCGAACACGAGACCACCAAAAAGAAGAGCAAACAAACATGCGACTCTATCCACCATTCCACGCATCCCTCGTATAACGTAGCAATCTTAGATTCTTAACACCATAAATAAATTTTCGGACGAAGGAAATCTGGATCGAAATGCACAATGCTAAGCATACGGATGGTATGTGCGCATGTGCAAGGCATCGAACCTTAAAATTTCTATTAAATTTAAAGATATTTTCATATTAAATTTTATTTTAGGAAGTATGAAAATGGATGGAATTTGTATTAAATATAGAATAAAAACGGAGAAAAGTTATAAATAAAAATATATACGAAAATGAATATAAAAATTATAAGTTCTGCTTCCAGACTCGAACACCAGACCACCAAAAAGAAGAGCAAACAAACATGCGACTCTATCCACCATTCCACGCATCCCTCGTACGACGTAGCAATCTTAGATTCTTAACACCATAAATAAATTTTCGGACGCGAAGGAAATCTGGATCGAAATGCACAATGCTAAGCATACGGATGGTATCTGCGCATGTGCAAGGCATCGAACCTTAAAATTTCTATAAAATTTAAAGATATTTTCATATTAAATTTTATTTTAGGATGTATGAAAATGGATGGAATTTGTATTAAATATAGAATAAGCACGGAGAAAAGATATAAATAAAAATATATAAGAAAATGAATATAAAAAATATAAGTTCTTCTTCCAGACTCGAACTCAAGACCACCAAAAAGAAGCGCATTCAACATGCGACTCTATCCATCAAGCCACTCATCCCTTGTACATCGTAGCAATATTAGATTCTTAACACCATAAATAAAGTTTCGGATGTAAACTAAATCTGGATCGAAATGCACAATGCTTAGCATACGGATGATATCTGCGCATGTGCAAGACATCGACCCTTAAATTTGTGATTAAATTTAAAGATATTTTCATATTAAATTTTATTTTAGGAAGTATGAAAATGGATGGAAATTGTATTAAATATAGAATAAGCACGGAGAAAAGTTATAAATAAAAATATATAAGAAAATGAATATAAAAATTATAAGTTCTGCTTCCAGACTCGAACACAAGACCACCAAAAAGAAAAGCAAACAAACATGCGACTCTATCCACCATTCCACGCATCCCTCGTTCAACGTAGCAAACTTAGATTCTTAACAGCATAAAAAATGTTTCGGACGCGAAGGAAATCTGGATCGAAATGCACAAAGCTAAGCATACGGATGGTATCTGCGCGTGTGCAAGGCATCGAACCTTAAAATTTCTATAAAATTTAAAGATATTTTCATATTAAATTTTATTTTAGGAAGTATGAAAATGGATGGAATTTGTATTAAATATAGAATAAGCACGGAGAAAAGTTATAAATAAAAATATATAAGAAAATGAATATAAAAATTATAAGTTCTGCTTCCAGACTCGAACACGAGACCACCAAAAAGAAGAGCAAACAAACATGCGACTCTATCCACCATTCCACGCATCACTCGTACAACGTAGCAATCTTAGATTCTTAACACCATAAATAAATTTTCGGACTTGAAGGAAATCTGGATCGAAATGCACAATGCTAAGCATACGGATGGTATGTGCGCATGTGCAAGGCATCGAACCTTAAAATTTCTATTAAATTTAAAGATATTTTCATATTAAATTTTTTTTAGGAAGTATGAAAATGGATGGAATTTGTATTAAATATAGAATAAGAACGGAGAAAAGTTATAAATAAAAATATATACGAAAATGAATATAAAAATTATAAGTTCTGCTTCCAGACTCGAACACCAGACCACCAAAAAGAAGAGCAAACAAACATGCGACTCTATCCACCATTCCACGCATCCCTCGTACGACGTAGCAATCTTAGATTCTTAACACCATAAATAAATTTTCGGACGCGAAGGAAATCTGGATCGAAATGCACAATGCTAAGCATACGGATGGTATCTGCGCATGTGCAAGGCATCGAACCTTAAAATTTCTATAAAATTTAAAGATATTTTCATATTAAATTTTATTTTAGGATGTATGAAAATGGATGGAATTTGTATTAAATATAGAATAAGCACGGAGAAAAGTTATAAATAAAAATATATAAGAAAATGAATATAAAAATTATAAGTTCTGCTTCCAGACTCGAACACGAGACCACCAAAAAGAAGAGCAAACAAACATGCGACTCTATCCACCATTCCACGCATCCCTCTTACAACGTAGCAATCTTAGATTCTTAACACCATAAATAAATTTTCGGACTCGAAGGAAATCTGGATCGAAATGCACAATGCTAAGCATACGGATGGTATGTGCGCATGTGCAAGGCATCGAACCTTAAAATTTCTATTAAATTTAAAGATATTTTCATATTAAATTTTATTTTAGGAAGTATGAAAATGGATGGAATTTGTATTAAATATAGAATAAGAACGGAGAAAAGTTATAAATAAAAATATATACGAAAATGAATATAAAAATTATAAGTTCTGCTTCCAGACTCGAACACGAGACCACCAAGAAGAAGAGCAAACAAACATGCGACTCTATCCACCATTCCACGCATCCCTCGTAAAACGTAGCAATCTTAGATTTTTAACAACATAAATAAATTTTCGGACGCGAAGGAAATCTGGATCGAAATGCACAATGCAAAGCATACGGATGGTATCTGCGCATGTGCAAGGCATCGAACCTTAAAATTTCTATTAAATTTAAAGATATTTTCATATTAAATTTTATTTTAGGAAGTATGGAAATGGATGGAATTTGTATTTAATATAGAATAAGCACGGAGAAAAGTTATAAATAAAAATATATAAGAAAATGAATATAAAAATTATAAGTTCTGCTTCCAGACTCGAACTCAAGACCACCAAAAAGAAACGCAATCAACATGCGACTCTATCCATCAAGCCACTCATCCCTTGTACATCGTAGCAATCTTAGATTCTTAACACCATAAATAAAGTTTCGGATGTAAACTAAATCTGGATCGAAATGCACAATGCTTAGCATACGGATGATATCTGCGCATGTGCAAGACATCGAACCTTAAAATTTCTATTAAATTTAAAGATATTTTAATATTAAATTTTATTTTAGGAAGTATGAAAATGGATGGAATTTGTATTAAATATAGAATAAGAAGGGAGAAAAGTTATAAATAAAAATATATACGAAAATGAATATAAAAATTATAAGTTCTGCTTCCAGACTCGAACTCAAGACCACCAAAAATAAGCGCAATCAACATGCGACTCTATCCATTAAGCCACTCATCCCTTGTACATCGTAGCAATCTTAGATTCTTAACACCATAAATAAAGTTTCGGATGTAAACTAAATCTGGATCGAAATGCACAATGCTTAGCATTCGGAGGATATCTGCGCATGTGCAAGACATCGACCCTTAAATTTGTGATTAAATTTAAAGATATTTTCATATTAAATTTTATTTTAGGAAGTATGAAAATGGATGGAATTTGTATTAAATATAGAATAAGCACGGAGAAAAGTTATAAATAAAAATATATAAGAAAATGAATATAAATATTATAAGTTCTGCTTCCAGACTCAAACACGAGACCACCAAAAAGCAAAGCAAACAAAGATGCAACTCTATCCACCATTCCACGCATCCCTCGTACAACGTAGCAATCTTAGATTCTTAACACCATAAATAAATTTTCGGACGCGAAGGAAATCTGGATCGAAATGCACAATGCTAAGCATACGGATGGTAACTGCGCATGTGCAAGGCATCGAACTTTAAAATTTCTATTAAATTTAAAGATATTTTCATATTAAATTTTATTTTAGGAAGTATGAAAATGGATGGAATTTGTATTAAATATAGAATAAGCACGGAGATAAGTTATATATAAAAATATATGAAATTAATGAATGAAAAAAATTATTCGTTTTGCTTCCAGGCTCAAACTCAAGACCACCAAAAAGAAGCGCAATCAACATGCCACTCTATCAATCAAGCCACTCATGCCTTGGACATCGTAGCAATCTTAGATTCTTAACACCATAAATAAAGTTTCGGATGTAAAGGAAATCTGGATCGAAATGCACATTGCTAAGCATACGGATGATATCTGCGCATGTGCAAGACATCGACCCTTAAATTTGTGATTAAATTTAAAGATATTTTCACATTAAATTTTATTTTAGGAAGTATGAAAATGGATGGAATTTGTATTAAATATAGAATAAGCACGGAGAAAAGTTATAAATAAAAATATATAAGAAAATGAATATAAAAATTATAAGTTCTGCTTCCAGACTTAAACACGAGACCACCAAAAAGAAAAGCAAACAAAGATGCAACTCTATCCACCATTCCACGCATCCCTCGTACAACGTAGCAATCTTAGATTCTTAACACCATAAATAAATTTTCGGACGCGAAGGAAATCTGGATCGAAATGCACAATGCTAAGCATACGGATGGTAACTGCGCATGTGCAAGGCATCGAACCTTAAAATTTCTTTCAAATTTAAAGATATTTTCATATTAAATTTTATTTTAGGAAGTATGAAAATGGATGGAATTTGTATTAAATATAGAATAAGCACGGAGAAAAGTTATAAATAAAAATATGCAAGGCATCGAACCTTAAAATTTCTATTAAATTTAAAGATATTTTCATATTAAATTTTATTTTAGGAAGTATGAAAATGGATGGAATTTGTATTAAATATAGAATAAGCACGGAGAAAAGTTATAAATAAAAATATATAAGAAAATGAATAAAGAAATTATAAGTTCTGCTTGCAGACTCGAACACGAGACCACCAAAAAGAAGAGCAAACAAACATGCGACTCTATCCACCATTCCACGCATCCCTCGTACAACGTAGCAATCTTAGATTCTTAACACCATAAATAAAGTTTCGGACGCGAAGGAAATCTGGATCGAAATGCACAATGCTAAGCATACGGATGGTATCTGCGCATGTGCAAGGCATCGAACCTTAAAATTTCTATAAAATTTAAAGATATTTTCATATTAAATTTTATTTTAGGAAGTATGAAAATGGATGGAATTTGTATTAAATATAGAATAAGAACGGAGAAAAGTTATAAATAAAAATATATACGAAAATGAATATAAAAATTATAAGTTCTGCTTCCAGACTCGAACACGAGACCACCAAGAAGAAGAGCAAACAAACATGCGACAATATCCACCATTCCACGCATCCCTCGTAAAACGTAGCAATCTTAGATTCTTAACAACATAAATAAATTTTCGGACGCGAAGGAAATCTGGATCGAAATGCACAATGCAAAGCATACGGATGGTATCTGCGCATGTGCAAGGCATCGAACCTTAAAATTTCTATTAAATTTAAAGATATTTTCATATTAAATTTTATTTTAGGAAGTATGGAAATGGATGGAATTTGTATTTAATATAGAATAAGCACGGAGAAAAGTTATAAATAAAAATATATAAGAAAATGAATATAAAAATTATAAGTTCTGCTTCCAGACTCGAACTCAAGACCACCAAAAATAAGCGCAATCAACATGCGACTCTATCCATTAAGCCACTCATCCCTTGTACATCGTAGCAATCTTAGATTCTTAACACCATAAATAAAGTTTCGGATGTAAACTAAATCTGGATCGAAATGCACAATGCTTAGCATACGGATGATATCTGCGCATGTGCAAGACATCGAACCTTAAAATTTCTATTAAATTTAAAGATATTTTAATATTAAATTTTATTTTAGGAAGTATGAAAATGGATGGAATTTGTATTAAATATAGAATAAGAAGGGAGAAAAGTTATAAATAAAAATATACACGAAAATGAATATAAAAATTATAAGTTCTGCTTCCAGACTCGAACTCAAGACCACCAAAAATAAGCGCAATCAACATGCGACTCTATCCATTAAGCCACTCATCCCTTGTACATCGTAGCAATCTTAGATTCTTAACACCATAAATAAAGTTTCGGATGTAAACTAAATCTGGATCGAAATGCACAATGCTTAGCATTCGGAGGATATCTGCGCATGTGCAAGACATCGACCCTTAAATTTGTGATTAAATTTAAAGATATTTTCATATTAAATTTTATTTTAGGAAGTATGAAAATGGATGGAATTTGTATTAAATATAGAATAAGCACGGAGAAAAGATATAAATAAAAATATATAAGAAAATGAATATAAAAATTATAAGTTCTTCTTCCAGACTCGAACTCAAGACCACCAAAAAGAAGCGCATTCAACATGCGACTCTATCCATCAAGCCACTCATCCCTTGTACATCGTAGCAATATTAGATTCTTAACACCATAAATAAAGTTTCGGATGTAAACTAAATCTGGATCGAAATGCACAATGCTTAGCATACGGATGATATCTGCGCATGTGCAAGACATCGACCCTTAAATTTGTGATTAAATTTAAAGATATTTTCATATTAAATTTTATTTTAGGAAGTATGAAAATGGATGGAATTTGTATTAAATATAGAATAAGCACGGAGAAAAGTTATAAATAAAAATATATAAGAAAATGAATATAAATATTATAAGTTCTGCTTCCAGACTCAAACACGAGACCACCAAAAAGCAAAGCAAACAAAGATGCAACTCTATCCACCATTCCACGCATCCCTCGTACAACGTAGCAATCTTAGATTCTTAACACCATAAATAAATTTTCGGACGCGAAGGAAATCTGGATCGAAATGCACAATGCTAAGCATACGGATGGTAACTGCGCATGTGCAAGGCATCGAACCTTAAAATTTCTATTAAATTTAAAGATATTTTCATATTAAATTTTATTTTAGGAAGTATGAAAATGGATGGAATTTGTATTAAATATAGAATAAGCACGGAGATAAGTTATATATAAAAATATATGAAATTAATGAATGAAAAAAATTATTCGTTTTGCTTCCAGGCTCAAACTCAAGACCACCAAAAAGAAGCGCAATCAACATGCCACTCTATCAATCAAGCCACTCATGCCTTGGACATCGTAGCAATCTTAGATTCTTAACACCATAAATAAAGTTTCGGATGTAAAGGAAATCTGGATCGAAATGCACATTGCTAAGCATACGGATGATATCTGCGCATGTGCAAGACATCGACCCTTAAATTTGTGATTAAATTTAAAGATATTTTCACATTAAATTTTATTTTAGGAAGTATGAAAATGGATGGAATTTGTATTAAATATAGAATAAGCACGGAGAAAAGTTATAAATAAAAATATATAAGAAAATGAATATAAAAATTATAAGTTCTGCTTCCAGACTTAAACACGAGACCACCAAAAAGAAAAGCAAACAAAGATGCAACTCTATCCACCATTCCACGCATCCCTTGTACATCGTAGCAATCTTAGATTCTTAACACCATAAATAAAGTTTCGGATGTAAACTAAATCTGGATCGAAATGCACAATGCTTAGCATACGGATGATATCTGCGCATGTGCAAGACATCGAACCTTAAAATTTCTATTAAATTTAAAGATATTTTAATATTAAATTTTATTTTAGGAAGTATGAAAATGGATGGAATTTGTATTAAATATAGAATAAGAAGGGAGAAAAGTTATAAATAAAAATATACACGAAAATGAATATAAAAATTATAAGTTCTGCTTCCAGACTCGAACTCAAGACCACCAAAAATAAGCGCAATCAACATGCGACTCTATCCATTAAGCCACTCATCCCTTGTACATCGTAGCAATCTTAGATTCTTAACACCATAAATAAAGTTTCGGATGTAAACTAAATCTGGATCGAAATGCACAATGCTTAGCATTCGGAGGATATCTGCGCATGTGCAAGACATCGACCCTTAAATTTGTGATTAAATTTAAAGATATTTTCATATTAAATTTTATTTTAGGAAGTATGAAAATGGATGGAATTTGTATTAAATATAGAATAAGCACGGAGAAAAGATATAAATAAAAATATATAAGAAAATGAATATAAAAATTATAAGTTCTTCTTCCAGACTCGAACTCAAGACCACCAAAAAGAAGCGCATTCAACATGCGACTCTATCCATCAAGCCACTCATCCCTTGTACATCGTAGCAATATTAGATTCTTAACACCATAAATAAAGTTTCGGATGTAAACTAAATCTGGATCGAAATGCACAATGCTTAGCATACGGATGATATCTGCGCATGTGCAAGACATCGACCCTTAAATTTGTGATTAAATTTAAAGATATTTTCATATTAAATTTTATTTTAGGAAGTATGAAAATGGATGGAATTTGTATTAAATATAGAATAAGCACGGAGAAAAGTTATAAATAAAAATATATAAGAAAATGAATATAAATATTATAAGTTCTGCTTCCAGACTCAAACACGAGACCACCAAAAAGCAAAGCAAACAAAGATGCAACTCTATCCACCATTCCACGCATCCCTCGTACAACGTAGCAATCTTAGATTCTTAACACCATAAATAAATTTTCGGACGCGAAGGAAATCTGGATCGAAATGCACAATGCTAAGCATACGGATGGTAACTGCGCATGTGCAAGGCATCGAACCTTAAAATTTCTATTAAATTTAAAGATATTTTCATATTAAATTTTATTTTAGGAAGTATGAAAATGGATGGAATTTGTATTAAATATAGAATAAGCACGGAGATAAGTTATATATAAAAATATATGAAATTAATGAATGAAAAAAATTATTCGTTTTGCTTCCAGGCTCAAACTCAAGACCACCAAAAAGAAGCGCAATCAACATGCCACTCTATCAATCAAGCCACTCATGCCTTGGACATCGTAGCAATCTTAGATTCTTAACACCATAAATAAAGTTTCGGATGTAAAGGAAATCTGGATCGAAATGCACATTGCTAAGCATACGGATGATATCTGCGCATGTGCAAGACATCGACCCTTAAATTTGTGATTAAATTTAAAGATATTTTCACATTAAATTTTATTTTAGGAAGTATGAAAATGGATGGAATTTGTATTAAATATAGAATAAGCACGGAGAAAAGTTATAAATAAAAATATATAAGAAAATGAATATAAAAATTATAAGTTCTGCTTCCAGACTTAAACACGAGACCACCAAAAAGAAAAGCAAACAAAGATGCAACTCTATCCACCATTCCACGCATCCCTCGTACAACGTAGCAATCTTAGATTCTTAACACCATAAATAAATTTTCGGACGCGAAGGAAATCTGGATCGAAATGCACAATGCTAAGCATACGGATGGTAACTGCGCATGTGCAAGGCATCGAACCTTAAAATTTCTATTAAATTTAAAGATATTTTCATATTAAATTTTATTTTAGGAAGTATGAAAATGGATGGAATTTGTATTAAATATAGAATAAGCACGGAGAAAAGTTATAAATAAAAATATGCAAGGCATCGAACCTTAAAATTTCTATTAAATTTAAAGATATTTTCATATTAAATTTTATTTTAGGAAGTATGAAAATGGATGGAATTTGTATTAAATATAGAATAAGCACGGAGAAAAGTTATAAATAAAAATATATAAGAAAATGAATAAAGAAATTATAAGTTCTGCTTGCAGACTCGAACACGAGACCACCAAAAAGAAGAGCAAACAAACATGCGACTCTATCCACCATTCCACGCATCCCTCCTACAACGTAGCAATCTTAGATTCTTAACACCATAAATAAAGTTTCGGACGCGAAGGAAATCTGGATCGAAATGCACAATGCTAAGCATACGGATGGTATCTGCGCATGTGCAAGGCATCGAACCTTAAAATTTCTATTAAATTTAAAGATATTTTCACATTAAATTTTATTTTAGGAAGTATGAAAATGGATGGAATTTGTATTAAATATAGAAAAAGCACGGAGAAAAGTTATAAATAATAATATATACGAAAATGAATATAAAAATTATAAGTTCTGCTTCCAGACTCGAACACGAGACCACCAAAATGAAGAGCAAACAAACATGCGACTCTATCCACCATTCCACGCATCCCTCGTACAACGTAGCAATCTTAGATTCTTAACACCATAAAAAATGTTTCGGACGCGAAGGAAATCTGGATCGAAATGCACAATGCTAAGCATACGGATGGTATCTGCGCATGTGCAAGGCATGGAACCTTAAAATTTATATTAAATTTAAAGATATTTTCACATTAAATTTTATTTTAGGAAGTATGGAAAGGGAGGGATTTTGTAGTAAATATAGTATAAGCACGGATAAAAGTTATATATAAAAATATATAAAATTAATGAATGAAAAAAATTTTTCGTTTTGCTTCCAGGCTCGAACTCAAGACCACCAAAAAGAAGCGCAATCAACATGCCACTCTATCAATCAAGCCACTCATCCCTTGTACATCATAGCAATCTTAGATTCTTAACATCATAAATAAAGTTTCGGATGTAAAGGAAATCTGGATCGAAATGCACAATGCTAAGCATACGGATGAGATCTGCGCATGTGCAAGACGTCGACCCTTAAATTTGTGATTAAATTTAAAGATATTTTCATATTAAATTTTATTTTAGGAAGTATGAAACTGGATGGAATTTGTATTAAATATAGAATAAGCACGGAGAAAAGTTATAAATAAAAATATATAAGAAAATGAATATAAAAATTATAAGTTCTGCTTCCAGACTCGAACATGAGACCACCAAAAAGAAGAGCAAACAAACATGCGACTCTATCCACCATTCCACGCATCCCTCGTACAACGCAGCAATCTTAGATTCTTAACACCATAAATAAAGTTTCGAACGCGAAGGAAATCTGGATCGAAATGCACAATGCTAAGCATACGGATGGTATCTGCGCATGTGCAAGGCATCGAACCTTAAAATTTCTATTAAATTTAAAGATATTTTCACATTAAATTTTATTTTAGGAAGTATGAAAATGGATGGAATTTGTATTAAATATAGAATAAGCACGGTGAAAAGTTATAAATAAAAATATATACGAAAATGAATATAAAAATTATAAGTTCTGCTTCCAGACTCGAACACGAGACCACCAAAAAGAAGAGCAAACAAACATGCGACTCTATCCACCAATCCACGCATCCCTCGTATAACGTAGCAATCTTAGATTCTTAACACCATAAAAAATGTTTCGGACGCGAAGGAACTCTGGATCGAAATGCACAATGCTAAGCATACGGATGGTATCTGCGCATGTGCAAGGCATCGAACCTTAAAATTTCTATTAAATTTAAAGATATTTTCATATTAAATTTTATTTTAGGAAGTATGAAAATGGATGGAATTTGTATTTAATATAGAATAAGCACGGAGAAAAGTTATAAATAAAAATATATAAGAAAATGAATATAAAAATTATAAGTTCTGCTTCCAGACTCGAACTCAAGACCACCAAAAAGAAACGCAATCAACATGCGACTCTATCCATCAAGCCACTCATCCCTTGTACATCGTAGCAATCTTAGATTCTTAACACCATAAATAAAGTTTCGGATGTAAACTAAATCTGGATCGAAATGCACAATGCTTAGCATACGGATGATATCTGCGCATGTGCAAGACATCGAACCTTAAAATTTCTATTAAATTTAAAGATATTTTAATATTAAATTTTATTTTAGGAAGTATGAAAATGGATGGAATTTGTATTAAATATAGAATAAGAAGGGAGAAAAGTTATAAATAAAAATATACACGAAAATGAATATAAAAATTATAAGTTCTGCTTCCAGACTCGAACTCAAGACCACCAAAAATAAGCGCAATCAACATGCGACTCTATCCATTAAGCCACTCATCCCTTGTACATCGTAGCAATCTTAGATTCTTAACACCATAAATAAAGTTTCGGATGTAAACTAAATCTGGATCGAAATGCACAATGCTTAGCATTCGGAGGATATCTGCGCATGTGCAAGACATCGACCCTTAAATTTGTGATTAAATTTAAAGATATTTTCATATTAAATTTTATTTTAGGAAGTATGAAAATGGATGGAATTTGTATTAAATATAGAATAAGCACGGAGAAAAGATATAAATAAAAATATATAAGAAAATGAATATAAAAATTATAAGTTCTTCTTCCAGACTCGAACTCAAGACCACCAAAAAGAAGCGCATTCAACATGCGACTCTATCCATCAAGCCACTCATCCCTTGTACATCGTAGCAATATTAGATTCTTAACACCATAAATAAAGTTTCGGATGTAAACTAAATCTGGATCGAAATGCACAATGCTTAGCATACGGATGATATCTGCGCATGTGCAAGACATCGACCCTTAAATTTGTGATTAAATTTAAAGATATTTTCATATTAAATTTTATTTTAGGAAGTATGAAAATGGATGGAATTTGTATTAAATATAGAATAAGCACGGAGAAAAGTTATAAATAAAAATATATAAGAAAATGAATATAAATATTATAAGTTCTGCTTCCAGACTCAAACACGAGACCACCAAAAAGCAAAGCAAACAAAGATGCAACTCTATCCACCATTCCACGCATCCCTCGTACAACGTAGCAATCTTAGATTCTTAACACCATAAATAAATTTTCGGACGCGAAGGAAATCTGGATCGAAATGCACAATGCTAAGCATACGGATGGTAACTGCGCATGTGCAAGGCATCGAACCTTAAAATTTCTATTAAATTTAAAGATATTTTCATATTAAATTTTATTTTAGGAAGTATGAAAATGGATGGAATTTGTATTAAATATAGAATAAGCACGGAGATAAGTTATATATAAAAATATATGAAATTAATGAATGAAAAAAATTATTCGTTTTGCTTCCAGGCTCAAACTCAAGACCACCAAAAAGAAGCGCAATCAACATGCCACTCTATCAATCAAGCCACTCATGCCTTGGACATCGTAGCAATCTTAGATTCTTAACACCATAAATAAAGTTTCGGATGTAAAGGAAATCTGGATCGAAATGCACATTGCTAAGCATACGGATGATATCTGCGCATGTGCAAGACATCGACCCTTAAATTTGTGATTAAATTTAAAGATATTTTCACATTAAATTTTATTTTAGGAAGTATGAAAATGGATGGAATTTGTATTAAATATAGAATAAGCACGGAGAAAAGTTATAAATAAAAATATATAAGAAAATGAATATAAAAATTATAAGTTCTGCTTCCAGACTTAAACACGAGACCACCAAAAAGAAAAGCAAACAAAGATGCAACTCTATCCACCATTCCACGCATCCCTTGTACATCGTAGCAATCTTAGATTCTTAACACCATAAATAAAGTTTCGGATGTAAACTAAATCTGGATCGAAATGCACAATGCTTAGCATACGGATGATATCTGCGCATGTGCAAGACATCGAACCTTAAAATTTCTATTAAATTTAAAGATATTTTAATATTAAATTTTATTTTAGGAAGTATGAAAATGGATGGAATTTGTATTAAATATAGAATAAGAAGGGAGAAAAGTTATAAATAAAAATATACACGAAAATGAATATAAAAATTATAAGTTCTGCTTCCAGACTCGAACTCAAGACCACCAAAAATAAGCGCAATCAACATGCGACTCTATCCATTAAGCCACTCATCCCTTGTACATCGTAGCAATCTTAGATTCTTAACACCATAAATAAAGTTTCGGATGTAAACTAAATCTGGATCGAAATGCACAATGCTTAGCATTCGGAGGATATCTGCGCATGTGCAAGACATCGACCCTTAAATTTGTGATTAAATTTAAAGATATTTTCATATTAAATTTTATTTTAGGAAGTATGAAAATGGATGGAATTTGTATTAAATATAGAATAAGCACGGAGAAAAGATATAAATAAAAATATATAAGAAAATGAATATAAAAATTATAAGTTCTTCTTCCAGACTCGAACTCAAGACCACCAAAAAGAAGCGCATTCAACATGCGACTCTATCCATCAAGCCACTCATCCCTTGTACATCGTAGCAATATTAGATTCTTAACACCATAAATAAAGTTTCGGATGTAAACTAAATCTGGATCGAAATGCACAATGCTTAGCATACGGATGATATCTGCGCATGTGCAAGACATCGACCCTTAAATTTGTGATTAAATTTAAAGATATTTTCATATTAAATTTTATTTTAGGAAGTATGAAAATGGATGGAATTTGTATTAAATATAGAATAAGCACGGAGAAAAGTTATAAATAAAAATATATAAGAAAATGAATATAAATATTATAAGTTCTGCTTCCAGACTCAAACACGAGACCACCAAAAAGCAAAGCAAACAAAGATGCAACTCTATCCACCATTCCACGCATCCCTCGTACAACGTAGCAATCTTAGATTCTTAACACCATAAATAAATTTTCGGACGCGAAGGAAATCTGGATCGAAATGCACAATGCTAAGCATACGGATGGTAACTGCGCATGTGCAAGGCATCGAACCTTAAAATTTCTATTAAATTTAAAGATATTTTCATATTAAATTTTATTTTAGGAAGTATGAAAATGGATGGAATTTGTATTAAATATAGAATAAGCACGGAGATAAGTTATATATAAAAATATATGAAATTAATGAATGAAAAAAATTATTCGTTTTGCTTCCAGGCTCAAACTCAAGACCACCAAAAAGAAGCGCAATCAACATGCCACTCTATCAATCAAGCCACTCATGCCTTGGACATCGTAGCAATCTTAGATTCTTAACACCATAAATAAAGTTTCGGATGTAAAGGAAATCTGGATCGAAATGCACATTGCTAAGCATACGGATGATATCTGCGCATGTGCAAGACATCGACCCTTAAATTTGTGATTAAATTTAAAGATATTTTCACATTAAATTTTATTTTAGGAAGTATGAAAATGGATGGAATTTGTATTAAATATAGAATAAGCACGGAGAAAAGTTATAAATAAAAATATATAAGAAAATGAATATAAAAATTATAAGTTCTGCTTCCAGACTTAAACACGAGACCACCAAAAAGAAAAGCAAACAAAGATGCAACTCTATCCACCATTCCACGCATCCCTCGTACAACGTAGCAATCTTAGATTCTTAACACCATAAATAAATTTTCGGACGCGAAGGAAATCTGGATCGAAATGCACAATGCTAAGCATACGGATGGTAACTGCGCATGTGCAAGGCATCGAACCTTAAAATTTCTATTAAATTTAAAGATATTTTCATATTAAATTTTATTTTAGGAAGTATGAAAATGGATGGAATTTGTATTAAATATAGAATAAGCACGGAGAAAAGTTATAAATAAAAATATGCAAGGCATCGAACCTTAAAATTTCTATTAAATTTAAAGATATTTTCATATTAAATTTTATTTTAGGAAGTATGAAAATGGATGGAATTTGTATTAAATATAGAATAAGCACGGAGAAAAGTTATAAATAAAAATATATAAGAAAATGAATAAAGAAATTATAAGTTCTGCTTGCAGACTCGAACACGAGACCACCAAAAAGAAGAGCAAACAAACATGCGACTCTATCCACCATTCCACGCATCCCTCCTACAACGTAGCAATCTTAGATTCTTAACACCATAAATAAAGTTTCGGACGCGAAGGAAATCTGGATCGAAATGCACAATGCTAAGCATACGGATGGTATCTGCGCATGTGCAAGGCATCGAACCTTAAAATTTCTATTAAATTTAAAGATATTTTCACATTAAATTTTATTTTAGGAAGTATGAAAATGGATGGAATTTGTATTAAATATAGAAAAAGCACGGAGAAAAGTTATAAATAATAATATATACGAAAATGAATATAAAAATTATAAGTTCTGCTTCCAGACTCGAACACGAGACCACCAAAATGAAGAGCAAACAAACATGCGACTCTATCCACCATTCCACGCATCCCTCGTACAACGTAGCAATCTTAGATTCTTAACACCATAAAAAATGTTTCGGACGCGAAGGAAATCTGGATCGAAATGCACAATGCTAAGCATACGGATGGTATCTGCGCATGTGCAAGGCATGGAACCTTAAAATTTATATTAAATTTAAAGATATTTTCACATTAAATTTTATTTTAGGAAGTATGGAAAGGGAGGGATTTTGTAGTAAATATAGTATAAGCACGGATAAAAGTTATATATAAAAATATATAAAATTAATGAATGAAAAAAATTTTTCGTTTTGCTTCCAGGCTCGAACTCAAGACCACCAAAAAGAAGCGCAATCAACATGCCACTCTATCAATCAAGCCACTCATCCCTTGTACATCATAGCAATCTTAGATTCTTAACATCATAAATAAAGTTTCGGATGTAAAGGAAATCTGGATCGAAATGCACAATGCTAAGCATACGGATGAGATCTGCGCATGTGCAAGACGTCGACCCTTAAATTTGTGATTAAATTTAAAGATATTTTCATATTAAATTTTATTTTAGGAAGTATGAAACTGGATGGAATTTGTATTAAATATAGAATAAGCACGGAGAAAAGTTATAAATAAAAATATATAAGAAAATGAATATAAAAATTATAAGTTCTGCTTCCAGACTCGAACATGAGACCACCAAAAAGAAGAGCAAACAAACATGCGACTCTATCCACCATTCCACGCATCCCTCGTACAACGCAGCAATCTTAGATTCTTAACACCATAAATAAAGTTTCGAACGCGAAGGAAATCTGGATCGAAATGCACAATGCTAAGCATACGGATGGTATCTGCGCATGTGCAAGGCATCGAACCTTAAAATTTCTATTAAATTTAAAGATATTTTCACATTAAATTTTATTTTAGGAAGTATGAAAATGGATGGAATTTGTATTAAATATAGAATAAGAACGGAGAAAAGTTATAAATAAAAATATATACGAAAATGAATATAAAAATTATAAGTTCTGCTTCCAGACTCGAACACCAGACCACCAAAAAGAAGAGCAAACAAAAATGCGACTCTATCCACCATTCCACGCATCCCTCGTACGACGTAGCAATCTTAGATTCTTAACACCATAAATAAATTTTCGGACGCGAAGGAAATCTGGATCGAAATGCACAATGCTAAGCATACGGATGATATCTGCGCATGTGCAAGACGTCGACCCTTAAATTTCTATTAAATTTCAAGATATTTTCATATTAAATTTTATTTTAGGAAGTATGAAAATGGATGGAATTTGTATTAAATATAGAATAAGCACGGAGAAAAGTTATAAATAAAAATATATAAGAAAATGAATATAAAAATTATAAGTTCTGCTTCCAGACTCGAACACGAGACCACCAAAAAGAAGATCAAACAAACATGCTACTCTATCCACCATTCCACGCATCCCTCGTACAACGTAGCAATCTTAGATTCTTAACACCATAAATAAAGTTTCGGACGCGAAGGAAATCTGGATCGAAATGCACAATGCTAAGCATACGGATGGTATCTGCGCATGTGCAAGGCATCGAACCTTAAAATTTATATTAAATTTAAAGATATTTTCCCATTAAATTTTATTTTAGGAAGTATGGAAAGGGAGGGATTTTGTAGTAAATATAGTATAAGCACGGATAAAAGTTATATATAAAAATATATGAAATTAATGAATGAAAAAAATTATTCGTTTTGCTTCCAGGCTCGAACTCAAGACCACCAAAAAGAAGCGCAATCAACATGCCACTCTATCAATCAAGCCACTCATCCCTTGTACATCGTAGCAATCTTAGATTCTTAACACTATAAATAAAGTTTCGGATGTAAACTAAATCTGGATCGAAATGCACAATGCTAAGCATACGGATGGTATGTGCGCATGTGCAAGGCATCGAACCTTAAAATTTCTATTAAATTTAAAGATATTTTCATATTAAATTTTATTTTAGGAAGTATGAAAATGGATGGAATTTGTATTAAATATAGAATAAGCACGGAGAAAAGTTATAAATAAAAATATATACGAAAATGAATATAAAAATTATAAGTTCTGCTTCCAGACTCGAACTCAAGACCACCAAAAAGAAGCGCAATCAACATGCGACTCTATCCATCAAGCCACTCATCCCTTGTACATCGAAGCAATCTTAGATTCTTAACACCATAAATAAAGTTTCGGATGTAAAGGAAATCTGGATCGAAATGCACAATGCTAAGCATACGGATGATATCTGCGCATGTGCAAGACGTCGACCCTTAAATTTGTGATTAAATTTAAAGATATTTTCATATTAAATTTTATTTTAGGAAGTATGAAACTGGATGGAATTTGTATTAAATATAGAATAAGCACGGAGAAAAGTTATAAATAAAAATATATACGAAAATGAATATAAAAATTATAAGTTCTGCTTCCAGACTCGAACACGAGACCACCAAAAAGAAGAGCAAACAAACATGCGACTCTATCCACCATTCCACGCATCCTTCGTACAACGTAGCAATCTTAGATTCTTAACACCATAAAAAATGTTTCGGACGCGAAGGAAATCTGGATCGAAATGCACAATGCTAAGCATACGGATGGTATCTGCGCATGTGCAAGGCATCGAACCTTAAAATTTATATTAAATTTAAAGATATTTTCACATTAAATTTTATTTTAGGAAGTATGGAAAGGGAGGGATTTTGTAGTAAATATAGTATAAGCACGGATAAAAGTTATATATAAAAATATATAAAATTAATGAATGAAAAAAATTATTCGTTTTGCTTCCAGGCTCGAACTCAAGACCACCAAAAAGAAGCGCAATCAACATTCCACTCTATCAATCAAGCCACTCATCCCTTGTACATCGTAGCAATCTTAGATTCTTAACACCATAAATAAAGTTTCGTATGTAAAGGAAATCTGGATCGAAATGCACAATGCTAAGCATACGGATGATATCTGCGCATGTGCAAGACGTCGACCCTTAAATTTGTGATTAAATTTAAAGATATTTTCATATTAAATTTTATTTTAGGAATTATGAAACTGGATGGAATTTGTATTAAATATAGAATAAGCACGGAGAAAAGTTATAAATAAAAATATATAAGAAAATGAATATAAAAATTATAAGTTCTGCTTCCAGACTCGAACACGAGACCACCAAAAAGAAGAGCAAACAAACATGCGACTCTATCCACCATTCCACGCATCCCTCGTACCACGCAGCAATCTTAGATTCTTAACACCATAAATAAAGTTTCGGACGCGAAGGAAATCTGGATCGAAATGCACAATGCTAAGCATACGGATGGTATCTACGCATCCCCTCAGGGGCCCACCTTCTTTAGGTGGGTACGGGTGTCCCAATCCCGAGGTACCCAGGGATCTTTACTCCCTTTATGTTTACTCTACACTGCGCCTTCTGCTGTCTCCTTTGTTCTTCTTTCCCTCGAGGGTAGACGAGGGAGCTCTCCATGAGAAGCTGTCGCCGCTCTGTTTGCTTCCTGCTTCTCATGGACAGCAAATACCCCCACGTGTTTGCCGTGCGTGGCGACCCATAAGACGGGCGGTGCACTGTGGTGTATGAATCGGCCGGTAGCTAGCAACCTGAGTTACTAGTCTGCTAGGGATCAAGCGAAGGGGTTACTCCTTGGGCTTGGCGTTAAGGGTGGTCACTGTCCCCGGGGGTAACTCCGAGCGTATAGGTTCCGGCTAGCGCTAGGGTAAGCGCCGAGGCTGGGAATGGCCAGAGCCGGTGGCTGCCTTCCCTTGTTGGACTCCATGGTGGGTGGTGCCGTCGGGGCCCGAAGCCCTATCAATATCGTATGGGGAAAAAAAACCGTTCTCCCTTCAGTGGGCGTCAAATGTTACCAAATCAAATCCAAACCATTTCACATTTTGACACATTTTTCATCATAAAAAGAGTTTCTGAATCTAAAGATACTTTTCACTCTGTATCACCATTTCTTGTGCAAAAAGCCATAGTAGCAACCGTTGGTGATGTTGCAGGTATACGCAAAATGCGTTCTGGTGACTTGCTCATAGAAGTTAATTCTAAAAAGCAAGCCCAGCAAGTAACCAAACTAAAAGCCTTAGCTACAATACCTGTTACTGTTTCCCCTCACTCTTCCTTAAATTACTCGAAAGGCGTCATAACCTGTGGAGAGCTGTACAATGTTTCTCTTGAAGAAATATCTAAAGGATTTCAACAGCAAGGAGTAACTCATGTACGCCGCATAACCATTCGGCGGGATGGGCAACTCATTAATACGAAACACCTCATCCTCACATTTCATTCACCTAAACTGCCTGAATTTGTATATGCCGGCTACTTGAAATTACCTGTTCGAGCCTATATTCCTAATCCCTTGAGATGTTTCCAATGCCAACGTTTCGGTCACTCCAAAGCTAATTGCCGAGGGACAGTAACTTGTGCCCGATGTGCTGAAAAAGGTCATGAAAGCCAGGAGTGCACTGCGCCAGAAAAGTGCGTCAATTGTGGTGAAGATCATGCTTCCTATTCGAGACTTTGCAAACGTTGGACACTCGAGAAACAAATAACCACTCTCAAATTCAAAGAAAATATAACTTATCCTGAAGCTAGACGTAAAATTCTAGCTCAAACACCTACGCCTGGTTTAACTTATGCTTCTGTGGTACAGAAACAGTTTTGTGTAAATTGTTCTTGTCCAAATTGTGTTAAATCTGTTACCCACACAAAAACACTTGAAAAGTCAAGTGATTCAGAAACAGAGCATTCCACAAACAATGAAATTGAATTATTGAAACCTGATAAACCTAAAAGAAACAAATCAAAATCTGGAAAGCATTTAAAATTACAACTTTCAAAACGTGGTCTTTCTCCACAGGAAATTAGAACAAAACTCAGAAAATCAACCTTGCGCAATTCGGTTGCTTTGGGACTTGCAAATCAAGGTGCAGTCCACAAAGACCTAACATCCATTTTTGGTGGCACATCCAAAAGTGCTGACCTAATCGCACTTCATCCATCTGAAGAAGAGGATGAACTTAAAATGAGTTGCGATATTTCGCAACTTCCCAACACTGTTTCCAATCCTTCACTTGAAGCAAAAGTTTCGTAATGGGTACCTTCGTTTCATGGAATTGTCGTGGCCTTCGGTCCAAATTAAATGACATCAAGACCATCCTTAACAATTTTCATCCTATCTGTTTTGGTGTTCAGGAGACATTCTTGACACCTAGTATCCCCATCAAAATACGCGGTTATAACTGTACTCGTAAAGATGCAGAAACAGCATCTCATCCTTCTGGTGGAGTTTGTATTTTCACGTCGAATTTATATCCGAGCACACCTCTCCTATTACATACTTCTCTGCAGGCTGTGGCTGTTCAAGTTCATACTCGAATTTTGGTCACAGTCTGCTGCATTTACTTACCGCCTCATGATGTCATTCGTCAACAAGATCTTGATAAACTTGTGGACCAACTGCCTGCACCATTTATTATTTTTGGCGATTTTAACGGCCATAGTACGTTGTGGGGTTCGGAGAATACAAATTCTCGTGGGCAACAGATAGAACAGTTTATTTCTAATAATTGTCTCTGTTTGCTCAATAATGAAGAGAAGACGTACTTCCATGAACCCACACGTAGCTTCCATAGCCTTGATCTAGCCATGTGTTCTCCTGAACTTTTGCCGGTGTTGAACTTTGCAGTTAGCAAAGATTTACATAATAGTGATCATTTCCCTATTATTGTCTCCCATGCTGATAGCGGCGGTGCGACTCTCCGTCCTCCGCGTTTTCTATTCCAGCGGGCAGACTGGGATACTTTCACGCAATTGGCAGATATAACTGAGACCATGATCAGTACTTATGATATCACGGAAGCAATGCAACTTGTTATTGACGCCATATTAAACGCCGCAAATGCCACCATTCCAAAGACCTCCCCACGTCTCAGAAAATTTCGCAGGCCGTGGTGGAATGAGGCTTGTCGCGACAGCCACAAGCAGCAAAAAAAATTATGGAACATCTTTCGGAGGTACCCGACAACTGAAAATCTCATTGCTTTTAAAAGAGCCAAAGCGCTAGCTCGTCGCGTTCGTCGTCAGAGTCAGAGGGACTCCTGGATTAAATTTGTATCGTCCATTACATCATCGACCTCCAGCAAACAGTTGTGGAAAAAAGTAAAGGCTGCGAATGGTATTTATTGTGAATCTTCCATTCCTGTTTTAAATACAGGAAGTGGGATACATTCGGCTCCATTAGAAGTAGCCAATATCCTGGGCCAAGCATTTGCACAAGTTTCCGCAATAGAATCTTATAGTCCGGAGTTTCTGGCGATTAAGAATCCCGCGGAACAGTTGCCTCTGCTTTTTAATGACCATCGCAAGTATTCATATAACTGTAAATTTAAAATGTTTGAACTCGAAAAGGCCTTATCTAAATCTCATGACACCAGTCCAGGGCCAGATGGGATTACATACAATATGCTCCGTCATTTGAGTAACACTTCCCTTTCCAACCTGTTGTTGTTATTTAACAGAATCTGGATCGAGCAGAAGTACCCTTCTCAATGGCGCGAAGCTATTGTTATCCCAATCCTAAAACCTGGCAAAGAACCATCCAATACTCTGAACTACCGACCAATAGCTTTGACGAGCTGTCTCTGTAAAACCTTAGAACGTATGGTCAATTCTCGTCTGATTTTTGAATTAGAAAAACAAGGATGTATCTCTCAGTTACAGAGTGGTTTCCGTAGAGGACGGTCAACTGTTGACAACCTCGTCCTTCTGGAAACGCAAATTCGCAATGCATTTGTGAAGAGAAATCACCTTGTATCTATTTTTTTTCGATATAGAGAAAGCGTACGACCGTACGTGGCGTCACGGCATACTCTCAACGCTTTTTAACTATGGCTTTAGAGGAAATTTACCGATATTTTTAAAAAACTTTTTAACTTGTCGAACGTTTAAAGTTCGCATGGGTAACGTCTATTCAAATGATTTTATTCAAACTGAAGGTGTCCCGCAGGGTAGCATTCTTAGTGTTACTCTTTTTATTGTCCATTTTAGCCAAATAATTAATGTTTTACCTCCATCTATTCAAGGCACATTATACGTGGATGATCTCCAGATATCTTGCCAAGGGAGCAATATGCACCTGATAGAGCGACAACTGCAGGTTGCTGTAAACAAACTTGTAAATTGGTGCAATGAAAATGGACATACGATTTCTCCAGAGAAAAGTAGATGCGTCCATTTTTGTAGGAAACGGGGTATTCATTTAGATCCCAAAGTTCAGATTCGTAATGCTACCATCCCTGTGGTAAATGAAATAAAGTTTTTGGGGATAATATTTGACCGTAAGCTCACTTTCCTTCCGCATGTCCTACATTTGCGGAAGAGGTGTGATAGGTCATTAAATATTCTCAAGGTACTGTCCAGAACCACTTGGGGAGCAGATCGAACTTCTTTGCTCAGAATTTATCAGGCAGTGACTTTATCCCGTATAGATTACGGAAGTATGGTGTATGGCTCTGCTCGTCCTACGGTTTTACGTAGACTTGATACCATACATCATTCTGCTTTGAGAATTAGCTTAGGAGCATTTCGCACCTCGCCTGTGAATAGTCTGTATGCTCTCTGCCATCATCTACCACTAAGTTTACGGCGTGAAAAATTATCTGCCCAATATTATCTTCGAGCACTGTCTGTTCCGAAGCATCCGGTGTGTTCTTTGATATTTCCAGTTAGTCTTCGGAGACTTTATAATGCTCGTCGCTCTCACGCACTTCCATTCTGCGAGAGAGTTAAACTGCTCCTTCGTGATTATGGACTTCATGATAAGGTAATCCAGACTTCCGATCCATTTTCCTTTCCTCCCTGGAATATTCCTCAGTTTTCATTTTTAAATCCCTTCTCTGGTTTTGAGAAGCAGAGTACTGCCCCTATTGTCTACCAGAATCTGTTTCATTCTCATCGCTGTCAGTATTCAGATTATTTAAAAATATTTACGGATGGTTCGAAATCAGAAGGCCATGTTGGTTGCGGCATTGTTTTTGATACCGACATATTTAGTTACCGTCTAGATTCATCTCTATCTGCTTTATCTGCTGAATTATTAGCCATCTTTTATGCTCTTCAGAGGATTTCCCTCTCCTCTGATCGTAAATTTTGTATCTATACTGACAGCATGAGTTCATTGACAATGTTTTCCAACTGTAATAATCAGATTCACCCGGTTGCCCTGGAAATTCTTGATCTTCTATGAACTTTAAAAAACAGGGAATTTAAGATATTATTTTGCTGGATTCCGAGTCATGTCGGAATCACTGGTAATGAGCAGGCGGATAACGCAGCAAAGAGTGCATCTTTGCTTGCACAGCGAGACATCCCGTTCTGTGATGCTCAAAATATTTTTCAACGTCGTCTGTACTCACTCTGGCAGGAATCATGGAATAATCATATCAATAACAAACTTTATGTCATAAAACCTATCATTTCATCCTGGCCTTGTTTACCAGTGCGAGAGCTAGACGTCAAATTGTCTAGACTCCGCATTGGTCATACTCGTTATACACATAAACACCTTTTATTCGGCGATCGAGCTCCTTTCTGCTCTAGATGCCAAGTGATTTTAACCGTTCTTCATCTTTTAATAGAGTGTCCTAATTTTAATCATTATCGTTTACGTTTTTTCTGTACTTCAACAGTGGACATGAAAAAGCTCGTGGTGGAACGTCCCCACAAAAACCTTTTTAAGTTTTTAAAAGAAATTGGCTTTTACAATTTTATTTGACATTTTAATTTGTTACCAATTTTTACAATGTTTGTAGATATGACCTTGCAATTTTTTAATCAGTTTTTAATTCTACAGAACCTTGCATAAAAACCACCTTATATATTTTAACCACACGACTGGCGCAGTATAGTCAAATTTGGCTCTTGCGCCACTAAATCCCACTATCCATCCATCCATCTACGCATGTGCAAGGCATCGAACCTTAAAATTTCTATTAAATTTAAAGATATTTTCAAATTAAATTTTATTTTAGGAAGTATGGAAAGGGAGGGATTTTGTAGTAAATATAGTATAAGCACGGATAAAAGTTATATATAAAAATATATGAAATTAATGAATGAAAAAAACTATTCGTTTTGCTTCCAGGCTCGAACTCAAGACCACCAAAAAGAAACGCAATCAACATGCCACTCTATCAATCAAGCCACTCATCCCTTGTACATCGTAGCAATCTTAGATTCTTAACACCATAAATAAAGTTTCGGATGTAAACTAAATCTGGATGGAAATGCACAATGCTAAGCATACGGATGGTATGTGCGCATGTGCAAGGCATCGAACCTTAAAATTTCTATTAAATTTAAAGATATTTTCATATTAAATTTTATTTTAGGAAGTATGAAAATGGATGGAATTTGTATTAAATATAGAATAAGCACGGAGAAAAGTTATAAATAAAAATATATACGAAAATGAATATAAAAATTATAAGTTCTGCTTCCAGACTCGAACTCAAGACCACCAAAAAGAAGCGCAATCAACATGCGACTCTATCCATCAAGCCACTCATCCCTTGTACATCGAAGCAATCTTAGATTCTTAACACCATAAATAAAGTTTCGGATGTAAAGGAAATCTGGATCGAAATGCACAATGCTAAGCATACGGATGATATCTGCGCATGTGCAAGACGTCGACCCTTAAATTTGTGATTAAATTTAAAGATATTTTCATATTAAATTTTATTTTAGGAAGTATGAAACTGGATGGAATTTGTATTAAATATAGAATAAGCACGGAGAAAAGTTATAAATAAAAATATATACGAAAATGAATATAAAAATTATAAGTTCTGCTTCCAGACTCGAACACGAGACCACCAAAAAGAAGAGCAAACAAACATGCGACTCTATCCACCATTCCACGCATCCCTCGTACAACGTAGCAATCTTAGATTCTTAACACCATAAATAAAGTTTCGGACGCGAAGGAAATCTGGATCGAAATGCACAATGCTAAGCATACGGATGGTATCTGCGCATGTGCAAGGCATCGAACCTTAAAATTTCTATTAAATTTAAAGATATTTTCACATTAAATTTTATTTTAGGAAGTATGGAAAGGGAGGGATTTTGCAGTAAATATAGTATAAGCACGGATAAAAGTTATATGTAAAAATATATGAAATTAATGAATGAAAAAAATTATTCGTTTTGCTTCCAGGCTCGAACTCAAGACCACCAAAAAGAAGCGCAATCAACATGCCACTCTATCAATCAAGCCACTCATCCCTTGTACATCGTAGCAATCTTAGATTCTTAACACCATAAATAAAGTTTCGGATGTAAAGGAAATCTGGATCGAAATGCACAATGCTAAGCATACGGATGGTATCTGCGCATGTGCAAGGCATCGAACCTTAAAATTTCTATTAAATTTAAAGATATTTTCACATTAAATTTTATTTTAGGAAGTATGAAAATGGATGGAATTTGTATTAAATATAGAATAAGCACGGAGAAAAGTTATAAATAAAAATATATACGAAAATGAATATAAAAATTATAAGTTCTGCTTCCAGACTCGAACTCAAGACCACCAAAAAGAAGCGCAATCAACATGCGACTCTATCCATCAAGCCACTCATCCCTTGTACATCGAAGCAATCTTAGATTCTTAACACCATAAATAAAGTTTCGGATGTAAAGGAAATCTGGATCGAAATGCACAATGCTAAGCATACGGATGATATCTGCGCATGTGCAAGACGTCGACCCTTAAATTTGTGATTAAATTTAAAGATATTTTCATATTAAATTTTATTTTAGGAAGTATGAAACTGGGTGGAATTTGTATTAAATATAGAATAAGCACGGAGAAAAGTTATAAATAAAAATATATAAGAAAATGAATATAAAAATTATAAGTTCTGCTTCCAGACTCGAACACGAGACCACCAAAAAGAAGAGCAAACAAACATGCGACTCTATCCACCATTCCACGCATCCCTCGTACCACGTAGCAATCTTAGATTCTTAACACCATAAATAAAGTTTCGGACGCGAAGGAAATCTGGATTGAAATGCACAATGCTAAGCATACGAATGGTATCTACGCATGTGCAAGGCATCGAACCTTAAAATTTCTATTAAATTTAAAGATATTTTCACATTAAATTTTATTTTAGGAAGTATGGAAAGGGAGGGATTTTGTAGTAAATATAGTATAAGCACGGATAAAAGTTATATGTAAAAATATATGAAATTAATGAATGAAAAAAATTATTCGTTTTGCTTCCAGGCTCGAACTCAAGACCACCAAAAAGAAGCGCAATCAACATGCCACTCTATCAATCAAGCCACTCATCCCTTGTACATCGTAGCAATCTTAGATTCTTAACACCATAAATAAAGTTTCGGATGTAAAGGAAATCTGGATCGAAATGCACAATGCTAAGCATACGGATGGTATCTGCGCATGTGCAAGGCATCGAACCTTAAAATTTCTATTAAATTTAAAGATATTTTCACATTAAATTTTATTTTAGGAAGTATGAAAATGGATGGAATTTGTATTAAATATAGAATAAGCACGGAGAAAAGTTATAAATAAAAATATATACGAAAATGAATATAAAAATTATAAGTTCTGCTTCCAGACTCGAACACGAGACCACCAAAAAGAAGAGCAAACAAACATGCGACTCTATCCACCATTCCACGCATCCCTCGTACCACGTAGCAATCTTAGATTCTTAACACCATAAATAAAGTTTCGGACGCGAAGGAAATCTGGATTGAAATGCACAATGCTAAGCATACGAATGGTATCTACGCATGTGCAAGGCATCGAACCTTAAAATTTCTATTAAATTTAAAGATATTTTCACATTAAATTTTATTTTAGGAAGTATGGAAAGGGAGGGATTTTGTAGTAAATATAGTATAAGCACGGATAAAAGTTATATGTAAAAATATATGAAATTAATGAATGAAAAAAATTATTCGTTTTGCTTCCAGGCTCGAACTCAAGACCACCAAAAAGAAGCGCAATCAACATGCCACTCTATCAATCAAGCCACTCATCCCTTGTACATCGTAGCAATCTTAGATTCTTAACACCATAAATAAAGTTTCGGATGTAAAGGAAATCTGGATCGAAATGCACAATGCTAAGCATACGGATGGTATCTGCGCATGTGCAAGGCATCGAACCTTAAAATTTCTATTAAATTTAAAGATATTTTCACATTAAATTTTATTTTAGGAAGTATGAAAATGGATGGAATTTGTATTAAATATAGAATAAGCACGGAGAAAAGTTATAAATAAAAATATATACGAAAATGAATATAAAAATTATAAGTTCTGCTTCCAGACTCGAACTCAAGACCACCAAAAAGAAGCGCAATCAACATGCGACTCTATCCATCAAGCCACTCATCCCTTGTACATCGAAGCAATCTTAGATTCTTAACACCATAAATAAAGTTTCGGATGTAAAGGAAATCTGGATCGAAATGCACAATGCTAAGCATACGGATGATATCTGCGCATGTGCAAGACGTCGACCCTTAAATTTGTGATTAAATTTAAAGATATTTTCATATTAAATTTTATTTTAGGAAGTATGAAACTGGATGGAATTTGTATTAAATATAGAATAAGCACGGAGAAAAGTTATAAATAAAAATATATACGAAAATGAATATAAAAATTATAAGTTCTGCTTCCAGACTCGAACACGAGACCACCAAAAAGAAGAGCAAACAAACATGCGACTCTATCCACCATTCCACGCATCCCTCGTACAACGTAGCAATCTTAGATTCTTAACACCATAAATAAAGTTTCGGACGCGAAGGAAATCTGGATCGAAATGCACAATGCTAAGCATACGGATGGTATCTGCGCATGTGCAAGGCATCGAACCTTAAAATTTCTATTAAATTTAAAGATATTTTCACATTAAATTTTATTTTAGGAAGTATGAAAATGGATGGAATTTGTATTAAATATAGAATAAGCACGGAGAAAAGTTATAAATAAAAATATATACGAAAATGAATATAAAAATTATAAGTTCTGCTTCCAGACTCGAACACGAGACCACCAAAAAGAAGAGCAAACAAACATGCGACTCTATCCACCATTCCACGCATCCTTCGTACAACGTAGCAATCTTAGATTCTTAACACCATAAAAAATGTTTCGGACGCGAAGGAAATCTGGATCGAAATGCACAATGCTAAGCATACGGATGGTATCTGCGCATGTGCAAGGCATCGAACCTTAAAATTTATATTAAATTTAAAGATATTTTCACATTAAATTTTATTTTAGGAAGTATGGAAAGGGAGGGATTTTGTAGTAAATATAGTATAAGCACGGATAAAAGTTATATATAAAAATATATAAAATTAATGAATGAAAAAAATTATTCGTTTTGCTTCCAGGCTCGAACTCAAGACCACCAAAAAGAAGCGCAAACAACATTCCACTCTATCAATCAAGCCACTCATCCCTTGTACATCGTAGCAATCTTAGATTCTTAACACCATAAATAAAGTTTCGTATGTAAAGGAAATCTGGATCGAAATGCACAATGCTAAGCATACGGATGATATCTGCGCATGTGCAAGACGTCGACCCTTAAATTTGTGATTAAATTTAAAGATATTTTCATATTAAATTTTATTTTAGGAAGTATGAAACTGGATGGAATTTGTATTAAATATAGAATAAGCACGGAGAAAAGTTATAAATAAAAATATATACGAAAATGAATATAAAAATTATAAGTTCTGCTTCCAGACTCGAACACGAGACCACCAAAAAGAAGAGCAAACAAACATGCGACTCTATCCACCATTCCACGCATCCCTCGTACCACGTAGCAATCTTAGATTCTTAACACCATAAATAAAGTTTCGGACGCGAAGGAAATCTGGATTGAAATGCACAATGCTAAGCATACGAATGGTATCTACGCATGTGCAAGGCATCGAACCTTAAAATTTCTATTAAATTTAAAGATATTTTCACATTAAATTTTATTTTAGGAAGTATGGAAAGGGAGGGATTTTGTAGTAAATATAGTATAAGCACGGATAAAAGTTATATGTAAAAATATATGAAATTAATGAATGAAAAAAATTATTCGTTTTGCTTCCAGGCTCGAACTCAAGACCACCAAAAAGAAGCGCAATCAACATGCCACTCTATCAATCAAGCCACTCATCCCTTGTACATCGTAGCAATCTTAGATTCTTAACACCATAAATAAAGTTTCGGATGTAAAGGAAATCTGGATCGAAATGCACAATGCTAAGCATACGGATGGTATCTGCGCATGTGCAAGGCATCGAACCTTAAAATTTCTATTAAATTTAAAGATATTTTCACATTAAATTTTATTTTAGGAAGTATGAAAATGGATGGAATTTGTATTAAATATAGAATAAGCACGGAGAAAAGTTATAAATAAAAATATATACGAAAATGAATATAAAAATTATAAGTTCTGCTTCCAGACTCGAACTCAAGACCACCAAAAAGAAGCGCAATCAACATGCGACTCTATCCATCAAGCCACTCATCCCTTGTACATCGAAGCAATCTTAGATTCTTAACACCATAAATAAAGTTTCGGATGTAAAGGAAATCTGGATCGAAATGCACAATGCTAAGCATACGGATGATATCTGCGCATGTGCAAGACGTCGACCCTTAAATTTGTGATTAAATTTAAAGATATTTTCATATTAAATTTTATTTTAGGAAGTATGAAACTGGGTGGAATTTGTATTAAATATAGAATAAGCACGGAGAAAAGTTATAAATAAAAATATATAAGAAAATGAATATAAAAATTATAAGTTCTGCTTCCAGACTCGAACACGAGACCACCAAAAAGAAGAGCAAACAAACATGCGACTCTATCCACCATTCCACGCATCCCTCGTACCACGTAGCAATCTTAGATTCTTAACACCATAAATAAAGTTTCGGACGCGAAGGAAATCTGGATTGAAATGCACAATGCTAAGCATACGAATGGTATCTACGCATGTGCAAGGCATCGAACCTTAAAATTTCTATTAAATTTAAAGATATTTTCACATTAAATTTTATTTTAGGAAGTATGGAAAGGGAGGGATTTTGTAGTAAATATAGTATAAGCACGGATAAAAGTTATATGTAAAAATATATGAAATTAATGAATGAAAAAAATTATTCGTTTTGCTTCCAGGCTCGAACTCAAGACCACCAAAAAGAAGCGCAATCAACATGCCACTCTATCAATCAAGCCACTCATCCCTTGTACATCGTAGCAATCTTAGATTCTTAACACCATAAATAAAGTTTCGGATGTAAAGGAAATCTGGATCGAAATGCACAATGCTAAGCATACGGATGATATCTGCGCATGTGCAAGACGTCGACCCTTAAATTTGTGATTAAATTTAAAGATATTTTCATATTAAATTTTATTTTAGGAAGTATGAAACTGGATGGAATTTGTATTAAATATAGAATAAGCACGGAGAAAAGTTATAAATAAAAATATATACGAAAATGAATATAAAAATTATAAGTTCTGCTTCCAGACTCGAACTCAAGACCACCAAAAAGAAGCGCAATCAACATGCGACTCTATCCATCAAGCCACTCATCCCTTGTACATCGTAGCAATCTTAGATTCTTAACACCATAAATAAAGTTTCGGACGCGAAGGAAATCTGGATCGAAATGCACAATGCTAAGCATACGGATGGTATCTGCGCATGTGCAAGGCATCGAACCTTAAAATTTCTATTAAATTTAAAGATATTTTCACATTAAATTTTATTTTAGGAAGTATGAAAATGGATGGAATTTGTATTAAATATAGAATAAGCACGGAGAAAAGTTATAAATAAAAATATATACGAAAATGAATATAAAAATTATAAGTTCTGCTTCCAGACTCGAACTCAAGACCACCAAAAAGAAGCGCAATCAATATGCGACTCTATCCATCAAGCCACTCATCCCTTGTACATCGAAGCAATCTTAGATTCTTAACACCATAAATAAAGTTTCGGATTTAAAGGAAATCTAGATCGAAATGCACAATGCTAAGCATACGGATGATATCTGCGCATGTGCAAGACGTCGACCCTTAAATTTGTGATTAAATTTAAAGATATTTTCATATTAAATTTCATTTTAGGAAGTATGAAACTGGATGGAATTTGTATTAAATATAGAATAAGCACGGAGAAAAGTTATAAATAAAAATATATAAGAAAATGAATATAAAAATTATAAGTTCTGCTTCCAGACTCGAACACGAGACCACCAAAAAGAAGAGCAAACAAACATGCGACTCTATCCACCATTCCACGCATCCCTCGTACAACGTAGCAATCTTAGATTCTTAACACCATAAATAAAGTTTCGGACGCGAAGGAAATCTGGATCGAAATGCACAATGCTAAGCATACGGATGGTATCTGCGCATGTGCAAGGCATCGAACCTTAAAATTTCTATTAAATTTAAAGATATTTTCACATTAAATTTTATTTTAGGAAGTATGAAAATGGATGGAATTTGTATTAAATATAGAATAAGCACGGAGAAAAGTTATAAATAAAAATATATACGAAAATGAATATAAAAATTATAAGTTCTGCTTCCAGACTCGAACACGAGACCACCAAAAAGAAGAGCAAACAAACATGCGACTCTATCCACCATTCCACGCATCCTTCGTACAACGTAGCAATCTTAGATTCTTAACACCATAAAAAATGTTTCGGACGCGAAGGAAATCTGGATCGAAATGCACAATGCTAAGCATACGGATGGTATCTGCGCATGTGCAAGGCATCGAACCTTAAAATTTATATTAAATTTAAAGATAATTTCACATTAAATTTTATTTTAGGAAGTATGAAAATGGATGGAATTTGTAGTAAATATAGTATAAGCACGGAAAAAAGTTATAAATAAAAATATATACGAAAATGAATATAAAAATTATAAGTTCTGCTTCCAGACTCGAACACGAGACCACCAAAAGGAATAGCAAACAAACATGCGACTCTATCCACCATTCCACGCATCCCTCGTACCACGTAGCAATCTTAGATTCTTAACACCATAAATAAAGTTTCGGACGCGAAGGAAATCTGGATTGAAATGCACAATGCTAAGCATACGAATGGTATCTACGCATGTGCAAGGCATCGAACCTTAAAATTTCTATTAAATTTAAAGATATTTTCACATTAAATTTTATTTTAGGAAGTATGGAAAGGGAGGGATTTTGTAGTAAATATAGTATAAGCACGGATAAAAGTTATATGTAAAAATATATGAAATTAATGAATGAAAAAAATTATTCGTTTTGCTTCCAGGCTCGAACTCAAGACCACCAAAAAGAAGCGCAATCAACATGCCACTCTATCAATCAAGCCACTCATCCCTTGTACATCGTAGCAATCTTAGATTCTTAACACCATAAATAAAGTTTCGGATGTAAAGGAAATCTGGATCGAAATGCACAATGCTAAGCATACGGATGATATCTGCGCATGTGCAAGACGTCGACCCTTAAATTTGTGATTAAATTTAAAGATATTTTCATATTAAATTTTATTTTAGGAAGTATGAAACTGGATGGAATTTGTATTAAATATAGAATAGGCACGGAGAAAAGTTATAAATAAAAATATATACGAAAATGAATATAAAAATTATAAGTTCTGCTTCCAGACTCGAACTCAAGACCACCAAAAAGAAGCGCAATCAACATGCGACTCTATCCATCAAGCCACTCATCCCTTGTACATCGAAGCAATCTTAGATTCTTAACACCATAAATAAAGTTTCGGATGTAAAGGAAATCTGGATCGAAATGCACAATGCTAAGCATACGGATGATATCTGCGCATGTGCAAGACGTCGACCCTTAAATTTGTGATTAAATTTAAAGATATTTTCATATTAAATTTTATTTTAGGAAGTATGAAACTGGATGGAATTTGTATTAAATATAGAATAAGCACGGAGAAAAGTTATAAATAAAAATATATAAGAAAATGAATATAAAAATTATAAGTTCTGCTTCCAGACTCGAACACGAGACCACCAAAAAGAAGAGCAAACAAACATGCGACTCTATCCACCATTCCACGCATCCCTCGTACCACGTAGCAATCTTAGATTCTTAACACCATAAATAAAGTTTCGGACGCGAAGGAAATCTGGATCGAAATGCACAATGCTAAGCATACGGATGGTATCTGCGCATGTGCAAGGCATCGAACCTTAAAATTTCTATTAAATTTAAAGATATTTTCACATTAAATTTTATTTTAGGAAGTATGAAAATGGATGGAATTTGTATTAAATATAGAATAAGCACGGAGAAAAGTTATAAATAAAAATATATACGAAAATGAATATAAAAATTATAAGTTCTGCTTCCAGACTCGAACTCAAGACCACCAAAAAGAAGCGCAATCAACATGCGACTCTATCCATCAAGCCACTCATCCCTTGTACATCGAAGCAATCTTAGATTCTTAACACCATAAATAAAGTTTCGGATGTAAAGGAAATCTGGATCGAAATGCACAATGCTAAGCATACGGATGATATCTGCGCATGTGCAAGACGTCGACCCTTAAATTTGTGATTAAATTTAAAGATATTTTCATATTAAATTTTATTTTAGGAAGTATGAAACTGGATGGAATTTGTATTAAATATAGAATAAGCACGGAGAAAAGTTATAAATAAAAATATATAAGAAAATGAATATAAAAATTATAAGTTCTGCTTCCAGACTCGAACACGAGACCACCAAAAAGAAGAGCAAACAAACAGGCGACTCTATCCACCATTCCACGCATCCCTCGTACCACGTAGCAATCTTAGATTCTTAACACCATAAATAAAGTTTCGGACGCGAAGGAAATCTGGATTGAAATGCACAATGCTAAGCATACGAATGGTATCTACGCATGTGCAAGGCATCGAACCTTAAAATTTCTATTAAATTTAAAGATATTTTCACATTAAATTTTATTTTAGGAAGTATGGAAAGGGAGGGATTTTGTAGTAAATATAGTATAAGCACGGATAAAAGTTATATGTAAAAATATATGAAATTAATGAATGAAAAAAATTATTCGTTTTGCTTCCAGGCTCGAACTCAAGACCACCAAAAAGAAGCGCAATCAACATGCCACTCTATCAATCAAGCCACTCATCCCTTGTACATCGTAGCAATCTTAGATTCTTAACACCATAAATAAAGTTTCGGATGTAAAGGAAATCTGGATCGAAATGCACAATGCTAAGCATACGGGTGATATCTGCGCATGTGCAAGACGTCGACCCTTAAATTTGTGATTAAATTTAAAGATATTTTCATATTAAATTTTATTTTAGGAAGTATGAAACTGGATGGAATTTGTATTAAATATAGAATAAGCACGGAGAAAAGTTATAAATAAAAATATATACGAAAATGAATATAAAAATTATAAGTTCTGCTTCCAGACTCGAACTCAAGACCACCAAAAAGAAGCGCAATCAACATGCGACTCTATCCATCAAGCCACTCATCCCTTGTACATCGTAGCAATCTTAGATTCTTAACACCATAAATAAAGTTTCGGACGCGAAGGAAATCTGGATCGAAATGCACAATGCTAAGCATACGGATGGTATCTGCGCATGTGCAAGGCATCGAACCTTAAAATTTCTATTAAATTTAAAGATATTTTCACATTAAATTTTATTTTAGGAAGTATGAAAATGGATGGAATTTGTATTAAATATAGAACAAGCACGGAGAAAAGTTATAAATAAAAATATATACGAAAATGAATATAAAAATTATAAGTTCTGCTTCCAGACTCGAACTCAAGACCACCAAAAAGAAGCGCAATCAACATGCGACTCTATCCATCAAGACACTCATCCCTTGTACATCGAAGCAATCTTAGATTCTTAACACCATAAATAAAGTTTCGGATTTAAAGGAAATCTGGATCGAAATGCACAATGCTAAGCATACGGATGATATCTGCGCATGTGCAAGACGTCGACCCTTAAATTTGTGATTAAATTTAAAGATATTTTCATATTAAATTTCATTTTAGGAAGTATGAAACTGGATGGAATTTGTATTAAATATAGAATAAGCACGGAGAAAAGTTATAAATAAAAATATATAAGAAAATGAATATAAAAATTATAAGTTCTGCTTCCAGACTCGAACACGAGACCACCAAAAAGAAGAGCAAACAAACATGCGACTCTATCCACCATTCCACGCATCCCTCGTACAACGTAGCAATCTTAGATTCTTAACACCATAAATAAAGTTTCGGACGCGAAGGAAATCTGGATCGAAATGCACAATGCTAAGCATACGGATGGTATCTGCGCATGTGCAAGGCATCAAACCTTAAAATTTCTATTAAATTTAAAGATATTTTCACATTAAATTTTATTTTAGGAAGTATGAAAATGGATGGAATTTGTATTAAATATAGAATAAGCACGGAGAAAAGTTATAAATAAAAATATATACGAAAATGAATATAAAAATTATAAGTTCTGCTTCCAGACTCGAACTCAAGACCACCAAAAAGAATCGCAATCAACATGCGACTCTATCCATCAAGCCACTCATCCCTTGTACATCGTAGCAATCTTAGATTCTTTACACCATAAATAAAGTTTCGGGTGTAAACTAAATCTGGTTCGAAATGCACAATGCTAAGCATACGGATGATATCTGCGCACGTGCAAGACATCGACCCTTAAATTTGTCATTAAATTTAAAGATATTTTCATATTAAATTTTATTTTAGGAAGTATGAAAATGGAGGGAATTTGTATTAAATATAGAATAAGCACGGAGAAAAGTTATAAATAAAAATATATAAGAAAATGAATATAAAAATTATAATTTCTTCTTACAGACTCGAACACAAGACCACCAAAAAGAAAAGCAAACAAACATGCGACTCCATCCACCATTCCACGCATCCCTCGTACAACGTAGCAATCTTAGATTCTTAACACCATAAATAAAGTTTCGGACGCGAAGGAAATCTGGATCGAAATGCACAATGCTAAGCATACGGATGGTATCTACGCATGTGCAAGGCATCGAACCTTAAAATTTCTATTAAATTTAAAGATATTTTCACATTAAATTTTATTTTAGGAAGTATGAAAATGGATGGAATTTGTATTAAATATAGAATAAGCACGGAGAAAAGTTATAAATAAAAATATATAAGAAAATGAATATAAAAATTATAAGTTCTGCTTCCAGACTCGAACACGAGACCACCAAAAAGAAGGGCTAACAAGCATGCGACTCTATCCACCATTCCACGCATCCCTCGTACAACGTAGCAATCTTAGATTCTTAACACCATAAATAAAGTTTCGGACGCGAAGGAAATCTGGATCGAAATGCACAATGCTAAGCATACGGATGGTATCTGCGCATGTGCAAGGCATCGAACCTTAAAATTTCTATTAAATTTAAAGATATTTTCACATTAAATTTTATTTTAGGAAGTATGAAAATGGATGGAATTTGTATTAAATATAGAACAAGCACGGAGAAAAGTTATAAATAAAAATATATACGAAAATGAATATAAAAATTATAAGTTCTGCTTCCAGACTCGAACTCAAGACCACCAAAAAGAAGCGCAATCAACATGCGACTCTATCCATCAAGACACTCATCCCTTGTACATCGAAGCAATCTTAGATTCTTAACACCATAAATAAAGTTTCGGATTTAAAGGAAATCTGGATCGAAATGCACAATGCTAAGCATACGGATGATATCTGCGCATGTGCAAGACGTCGACCCTTAAATTTGTGATTAAATTTAAAGATATTTTCATATTAAATTTCATTTTAGGAAGTATGAAACTGGATGGAATTTGTATTAAATATAGAATAAGCACGGAGAAAAGTTATAAATAAAAATATATAAGAAAATGAATATAAAAATTATAAGTTCTGCTTCCAGACTCGAACACGAGACCACCAAAAAGAAGAGCAAACAAACATGCGACTCTATCCACCATTCCACGCATCCCTCGTACAACGTAGCAATCTTAGATTCTTAACACCATAAATAAAGTTTCGGACGCGAAGGAAATCTGGATCGAAATGCACAATGCTAAGCATACGGATGGTATCTGCGCATGTGCAAGGCATCAAACCTTAAAATTTCTATTAAATTTAAAGATATTTTCACATTAAATTTTATTTTAGGAAGTATGAAAATGGATGGAATTTGTATTAAATATAGAATAAGCACGGAGAAAAGTTATAAATAAAAATATATACGAAAATGAATATAAAAATTATAAGTTCTGCTTCCAGACTCGAACTCAAGACCACCAAAAAGAATCGCAATCAACATGCGACTCTATCCATCAAGCCACTCATCCCTTGTACATCGTAGCAATCTTAGATTCTTTACACCATAAATAAAGTTTCGGGTGTAAACTAAATCTGGTTCGAAATGCACAATGCTAAGCATACGGATGATATCTGCGCACGTGCAAGACATCGACCCTTAAATTTGTCATTAAATTTAAAGATATTTTCATATTAAATTTTATTTTAGGAAGTATGAAAATGGAGGGAATTTGTATTAAATATAGAATAAGCACGGAGAAAAGTTATAAATAAAAATATATAAGAAAATGAATATAAAAATTATAATTTCTTCTTACAGACTCGAACACAAGACCACCAAAAAGAAAAGCAAACAAACATGCGACTCCATCCACCATTCCACGCATCCCTCGTACAACGTAGCAATCTTAGATTCTTAACACCATAAATAAAGTTTCGGACGCGAAGGAAATCTGGATCGAAATGCACAATGCTAAGCATACGGATGGTATCTACGCATGTGCAAGGCATCGAACCTTAAAATTTCTATTAAATTTAAAGATATTTTCACATTAAATTTTATTTTAGGAAGTATGAAAATGGATGGAATTTGTATTAAATATAGAATAAGCACGGAGAAAAGTTATAAATAAAAATATATAAGAAAATGAATATAAAAATTATAAGTTCTGCTTCCAGACTCGAACACGAGACCACCAAAAAGAAGGGCTAACAAGCATGCGACTCTATCCACCATTCCACGCATCCCTCGTACAACGTAGCAATCTTAGATTCTTAACACCATAAATAAAGTTTCGGACGCGAAGGAAATCTGGATCGAAATGCACAATGCTAAGCATACGGTTGGTATCTGCGCATGTGCAAGGCATCGAACCTTAAAATTTCTATTAAATTTAAAGATATTTTCATATTAAATTTTATTTTAGGAAGTATGAAAATGGATGGAATTTGTATTAAATATAGAATAAGCACGGAGAAAAGTTATAAATAAAAATATATACGAAAATGAATATAAAAATTATAAGTTCTGCTTCCAGACTCGAACTCAAGACCACCAAAAAGAAGCGCAATCAACATGCGACTCTATCCATCAAGCCACTCATCCCTTGTACATCGTAGCAATCTTAGATTCTTAACACCATAAATAAAGTTTCGGGTGTAAACTAAATCTGGTTCGAAATGGACAATGCTAAGCATACGGATGATATCTGCGCACGTGCAAGACATCGAACCTTAAAATTTCTATTAAATTTAAAGATATTTTCATATTAAATTTTATTTTAGGAAGTATGAAACTGGATGGAATTTGTATTAAATATAGAATAAGCACGGAGAAAAGTTATAAATAAAAATATATAAGAAAATGAATATAAAAATTATAAGTTCTGCTTCCAGACTCGAACACGAGACCACCAAAAAGGAGAGCAAACAAACATTCGACTCTATCCACCATTCCACGCATCCCTCGTACAACGTAGCAATCTTAGATTCTTAACACCATAAATAAAGTTTCGGACGCGAAGGAAATCTGGATCGAAATGCACAATGCTAAGCATACGGATGGTATCTGCGCATGTGCAAGGCATCGAACCTTAAAACTTCTATTAAATTTAAAGATATTTTCACATTAAATTTTATTTTAGGAAGTATGAAAATGGATGGAATTTGTATTAAATATAGAATAAGCACGGAGAAAAGTTATAAATAAAAATATATAAGAAAATGAATATAAAAATTATAAGTTCTGCTTCCAGACTCGAACACGAGACCACCAAAAAGAAGAGCAAACAAACATGCGACTCTATCCACCATTCCACGCATCCCTCGTACCACGTAGCAATCTTAGATTCTTAACACCATAAATAAAGTTTCGGACGCGAAGGAAATCTGGATCGAAATGCACAATGCTAAGCATACGAATGGTATCTACGCATGTGCAAGGCATGGAACCTTAAAATTTCTATTAAATTTAAAGATATTTTCACATTAAATTTTGTTTTAGGAAGTATGGAAAGGGAGGGATTTTGTAGTAAATATAGTATAAGCACGGATAAAAGTTATATGTAAAAATATATGAAATTAATGAATGAAAAAAATTATTCGTTTTGCTTCCAGGCTCGAACTCAAGACCACCAAAAAGAAGCGCAATCAACATGCCACTCTATCAATCAAGCCACTCATCCCTTGTACATCGTAGCAATCTTAGATTCTTAACACCATAAATAAAGTTTCGGATGTAAAGGAAATCTGGATCGAAATGCACAATGCTAAGCATACGGATGATATCTGCGCATGTGCAAGACGTCGACCCTTAAATTTGTGATTAAATTTAAAGATATTTTCATATTAAATTTTATTTTAGGAAGTATGAAACTGGATGGAATTTGTATTAAATATAGAATAAGCACGGAGAAAAGTTATAAATAAAAATATATACGAAAATGAATATAAAAATTATAAGTTCTGCTTCCGGACTCGAACTCAAGACCACCAAAAAGAAGCGCAATTAATATGCGACTCTATCCATCAAGCCACTCATCCCTTGTACATCGTAGCAATCTTAGATTCTTAACACCATAAATAAAGTTTCGGACGCGAAGGAAATCTGGATCGAAATGCACAATGCTAAGCATACGGATGGTATCTGCGCATGTGCAAGGCATCGAACCTTAAAATTTCTATTAAATTTAAAGATATTTTCACATTAAATTTTATTTTATAAAGTATGAAAATGGATGGAATTTGTATTAAATATAGAATAAGCGCGGAGAAAATTTATAAATAAAAATATATACGAAAATGAATATAAAAATTATAAGTTCTGCTTCCAGACTCGAACTCAAGACCACCAAAAAGAAGCGCAATCAACATGCGACTCTATCCATCAAGCCACTCATCCCTTGTACATCGAAGCAATCTTAGATTCTTAACACCATAAATAAAGTTTCGGATGTAAAGGAAATCTGGATCGAAATGCACAATGCTAAGCATACGGATGATATCTGCGCATGTGCAAGACGTCGACCCTTAAATTTGTGATTAAATTTAAAGATATTTTCATATTAAATTTTATTTTAGGAAGTATGAAACTGGATGGAATTTGTATTAAATATAGAATAAGCACGGAGAAAAGTTATAAATAAAAATATATAAGAAAATGAATATAAAAATTATAAGTTCTGCTTCCAGACTCGAACACGAGACCACCAAAAAGAAGAGCAAACAAACATGCGACTCTATCCACCATTCCACGCATCCCTCGTACCACGTAGCAATCTTAGATTCTTAACACCATAAATAAAGTTTCGGACGCGAAGGAAATCTGGATCGAAATGCACAATGCTAAGCATACGAATGGTATCTACGCATGTGCAAGGCATGGAACCTTAAAATTTCTATTAAATTTAAAGATATTTTCACATTAAATTTTGTTTTAGGAAGTATGGAAAGGGAGGGATTTTGTAGTAAATATAGTATAAGCACGGATAAAAGTTATATGTAAAAATATATGAAATTAATGAATGAAAAAAATTATTCGTTTTGCTTCCAGGCTCGAACTCAAGACCACCAAAAAGAAGCGCAATCAACATGCCACTCTATCAATCAAGCCACTCATCCCTTGTACATCGTAGCAATCTTAGATTCTTAACACCATAAATAAAGTTTCGGATGTAAAGGAAATCTGGATCGAAATGCACAATGCTAAGCATACGGATGATATCTGCGCATGTGCAAGACGTCGACCCTTAAATTTGTGATTAAATTTAAAGATATTTTCATATTAAATTTTATTTTAGGAAGTATGAAACTGGATGGAATTTGTATTAAATATAGAATAAGCACGGAGAAAAGTTATAAATAAAAATATATACGAAAATGAATATAAAAATTATAAGTTCTGCTTCCGGACTCGAACTCAAGACCACCAAAAAGAAGCGCAATTAATATGCGACTCTATCCATCAAGCCACTCATCCCTTGTACATCGTAGCAATCTTAGATTCTTAACACCATAAATAAAGTTTCGGACGCGAAGGAAATCTGGATCGAAATGCACAATGCTAAGCATACGGATGGTATCTGCGCATGTGCAAGGCATCGAACCTTAAAATTTCTATTAAATTTAAAGATATTTTCACATTAAATTTTATTTTATAAAGTATGAAAATGGATGGAATTTGTATTAAATATAGAATAAGCGCGGAGAAAATTTATAAATAAAAATATATACGAAAATGAATATAAAAATTATAAGTTCTGCTTCCAGACTCGAACTCAAGACCACCAAAAAGAAGCGCAATCAAAATGCGACTCTATCCATCAAGCCACTCATCCCTTGTACATCGAAGCAATCTTAGATTCTTAACACCATAAATAAAGTTTCGGATGTAAAGGAAATCTGGATCGAAATGCACAATGCTAAGCATACGGATGATATCTGCGCATGTGCAAGACGTCGACCCTTAAATTTGTGATTAAATTTAAAGATATTTTCATATTAAATTTTATTTTAGGAAGTATGAAACTGGATGGAATTTGTATTAAATATAGAATAAGCACGGAGAAAAGTTATAAATAAAAATATATAAGAAAATGAATATAAAAATTATAAGTTCTGCTTCCAGACTCGAACACGAGACCACCAAAAAGAAGAGCAAACAAACATGCGACTCTATCCACCATTCCACGCATCCCTCGTACAACGTAGCAATCTTAGATTCTTAACACCATAAATAAAGTTTCGGACGCGAAGGAAATCTGGATCGAAATGCACAATGCTAAGCATACGGATGGTATCTGCGCATGTGCAAGGCATCGAACCTTAAAATTTCTATTAAATTTAAAGATATTTTCACATTAAATTTTATTTTAGGAAGTATGAAAATGGATGGAATTTGTATTAAATATAGAATAAGCACGGAGAAAAGTTATAAATAAAAATATATACGAAAATGAATATAAAAATTATAAGTTCTGCTTCCAGACTCGAACTCAAGACCACCAAAAAGAAGCGCAATCAACATGCGACTCTATCCATCAAGCCACTCATCCCTTGTACATCGTAGCAATCTTAGATTCTTTACACCATAAATAAAGTTTCGGGTGTAAACTAAATCTGGTTCGAAATGCACAATGCTAAGCATACGGATGATATCTGCGCACGTGCAAGACATCGACCCTTAAATTTGTCATTAAATTTAAAGATATTTTCATATTAAATTTTATTTTAGGAAGTATGAAAATGGAGGGAATTTGTATTAAATATAGAATAAGCACGGAGAAAAGTTATAAATAAAAATATATAAGAAAATGAATATAAAAATTATAATTTCTGCTTCCAGACTCGAACACAAGACCACCAAAAAGAAGAGCAAACAAACATGCGACTCTATCCACCATTCCACGCATCCCTCGTACAACGTAGCAATCTTAGATTCTTAACACCATAAATAAAGTTTCGGACGCGAAGGAAATCTGGATCGAAATGCACAATGCTAAGCATACGGATGGTATGTGCACATGTGCAAGGCATCGAACCTTAAAATTTCTATTAAATTTAAAGATATTTTCATATTAAATTTTATTTTAGGAAGTATGAAAATGGATGGAATTTGTATTAAATATAGAATAAGCACGGAGAAAAGTTATAAATAAAAATATATAAGAAAATGAATATAAAAATTATAATTTCTTCTTACAGACTCGAACACAAGACCACCAAAAAGAAGAGCAAACAAACATGCGACTCTATCCACCATTCCACGCATCCCTCGTACAACGTAGCAATCTTAGATTCTTAACACCATAAATAAAGTTTCGGACGCGAAGGAAATCTGGATCGAAATGCACAATGCTAAGCATACGGATGGTATCTACGCATGTGCAAGGCATCGAACCTTAAAATTTCTATTAAATTTAAAGATATTTTCACATTAAATTTTATTTTAGGAAGTATGAAAATGGATGGAATTTGTATTAAATATAGAATAAGCACGGAGAAAAGTTATAAATAAAAATATATAAGAAAATGAATATAAAAATTATAAGTTCTGCTTCCAGACTCGAACACGAGACCACCAAAAAGAAGGGCTAACAAGCATGCGACTCTATCCACCATTCCACGCATCCCTCGTACAACGTAGCAATCTTAGATTCTTAACACCATAAATAAAGTTTCGGACGCGAAGGAAATCTGGATCGAAATGCACAATGCTAAGCATACGGTTGGTATCTGCGCATGTGCAAGGCATCGAACCTTAAAATTTCTATTAAATTTAAAGATATTTTCATATTAAATTTTATTTTAGGAAGTATGAAAATGGATGGAATTTGTATTAAATATAGAATAAGCACGGAGAAAAGTTATAAATAAAAATATATACGAAAATGAATATAAAAATTATAAGTTCTGCTTCCAGACTCGAACTCAAGACCACCAAAAAGAAGCGCAATCAACATGCGACTCTATCCATCAAGCCACTCATCCCTTGTACATCGTAGCAATCTTAGATTCTTAACACCATAAATAAAGTTTCGGGTGTAAACTAAATCTGGTTCGAAATGCACAATGCTAAGCATACGGATGATATCTGCGCACGTGCAAGACATCGAACCTTAAAATTTCTATTAAATTTAAAGATATTTTCATATTAAATTTTATTTTAGGAAGTATGAAACTGGATGGAATTTGTATTAAATATAGAATAAGCACGGAGAAAAGTTATAAATAAAAATATATAAGAAAATGAATATAAAAATTATAAGTTCTGCTTCCAGACTCGAACACGAGACCACCAAAAAGAAGAGCAAACAAACATGCGACTCTATCCACCATTCCACGCATCCCTCGTACAACGTAGCAATCTTAGATTCTTAACACCATAAAAAATGTTTCGGACGCGAAGGAAATCTGGATCAAAATGCACAATGCTAAGCATACGGATGGTATCTGCGCATGTGCAAGGCATCGAACCTTAAAATTTATATTAAATTTAAAGATATTTTCACATTAAATTTTATTTTAGGAAGTATGGAAAGGGAGGGATTTTGTAGTAAATATAGTATAAGCACGGATATAAGTTATATATAAAAATATATGAAATTAATGAATGAAAAAAATTATTCGTTTTGCTTCCAGGCTCGAACTCAAGACCACCAAAAAGAAGCGCAATCAACATGCCACTCTATCAATCAAGCCACTCATCCCTTGTACATCGTAGCAATCTTAGATTCTTAACACCATAAATAAAGTTTCGGACGCGAAGGAAATCTGGATCGAAATGCACAATGCTAAGCATACGGATGGTATCTTCTCATGTGCAAGGCATCGAACCTTAAAATTTCTATTAAATTTAAAGATATTTTCACATTAAATTTTATTTTAGGAAGTATGAAAATGGATGGAATTTGTATTAAATATAGAATAAGCACGGAGAAAAGTTATAAATAAAAATATATACGAAAATGAATATAAAAATTATAAGTTCTGCTTCCAGACTCGAACTCAAGACCACCAAAAAGAAGCGCAATCAACATGCGACTCTATCCATCAAGCCACTCATCCCTTGTACATCGTAGCAATCTTAGATTCTTTACACCATAAATAAAGTTTCGGGTGTAAACTAAATCTGGTTCGAAATGCACAATGCTAAGCATACGGATGATATCTGCGCACGTGCAAGACATCGACCCTTAAATTTGTCATTAAATTTAAAGATATTTTCATATTAAATTTTATTTTAGGAAGTATGAAAATGGAGGGAATTTGTATTAAATATAGAATAAGCACGGAGAAAAGTTATAAATAAAAATATATAAGAAAATGAATATAAAAATTATAATTTCTGCTTCCAGACTCGAACACAAGACCACCAAAAAGAAGAGCAAACAAACATGCGACTCTATCCACCATTCCACGCATCCCTCGTACAACGTAGTAATCTTAGATTCTTAACACCATAAATAAAGTTTCGGACGCGAAGGAAATCTGGATCGAAATGCACAATGCTAAGCATACGGATGGTATGTGCACATGTGCAAGGCATCGAACCTTAAAATTTCTATTAAATTTAAAGATATTTTCATATTAAATTTTATTTTAGGAAGTATGAAAATGGATGGAATTTGTATTAAATATAGAATAAGCACGGAGAAAAGTTATAAATAAAAATATATACGAAAATGAATATAAAAATTATAAGTTCTGCTTCCAGACTCGAACTCAAGACCACCAAAAAGAAGCGCAATCAACATGCGACTCTATCCATCAAGCCACTCATCCCTTGTACATCGTAGCAATCTTAGATTCTTAACACCATAAATAAAGTTTCGGGTGTAAACTAAATCTGGTTCGAAATGCACAATGCTAAGCATACGGATGATATCTGCGCACGTGCAAGACATCGAACCTTAAAATTTCTATTAAATTTAAAGATATTTTCATATTAAATTTTATTTTAGGAAGTATGAAACTGGATGGAATTTGTATTAAATATAGAATAAGCATGGAGAAAAGTTATAAATAAAAATATATAAGAAAATGAATATAAAAATTATAAGTTCTGCTTCCAGACTCGAACACGAGACCACCAAAAAGAAGAGCAAACAAACATGCGACTCTATCCACCATTCCACGCATCCCTCGTACAACGTAGCAATCTTAGATTCTTAACACCATAAATAAATTTTCGGACGCGAAGGTAATCTGGATCGAAATGCACAATGCTAAGCATACGGATGGTATCTGCGCATGTGCAAGGCATCGAACCTTAAAATTTATATTAAATTGAAAGATATTTTCACATTAAATTTTATTTTAGGAAGTATGGAAAGGGAGGGATTTTGTAGTAAATATAGTATAAGCACGGATAAAAGTTATATATAAAAATATATGAAATTAATGAATGAAAAAAATTATTCGTTTTGCTTCCAGGCTCGAACTCAAGACCACCAAAAAGAAGCGCAATCAACATGCCACTCTATCAATCAAGCCACTCATCCCTTGTACATCGTAGCAATCTTAGATTCTTAATACCATAAATAAAGTTTCAGATGTAAAGGAAATCTGGATCGAAATGCACAATGCTAAGCATACGGATGATATCTGCGCATGTGCAAGACGTCGACCCTTAAATTTGTGATTAAATTTAAAGATATTTTCATATTAAATTTTATTTTAGGAAGTATGAAACTGGATGGAATTTGTATTAAATATAGAATAAGCACGGAGAAAAGTTATAAATAAAAATATATAAGAAAATGAATATAAAAATTATAAGTTCTGCTTCCAGACTCGAACACGAGACCACCAAAAAGAAGAGCTAACAAACATGCGACTCTATCCACCATTCCACGCATCCCTCGTGCAACGTAGCAATCTTAGATTCTTAACACCATAAATAAAGTTTCGGACGCGAAAGAAATCTGGATTGAAATGCACAATGCTAAGCATACGGATGGTATCTGCGCATGTGCAAGGCATCGAACCTTAAAATTTCTATTAAATTTAAAGAAATTTTCACATTAAATTTTATTTTAGGAAGTATGAAAATGGATGGAATTTGTATTAAATATAGAATAAGCACGGAGAAAAGTTATAAATAAAAATATATACGAAAATGAATATAAAAATTATAAGTTCTGCTTCCAGACTCGAACACGAGACCACCAAAAAGAAGAGCAAACAAACATGCGACTCTATCCACCATTCCACGCATCCCTCGTACAACGTAGCAATCTTAGATTCTTAACACCATAAAAAATGTTTCGGACGCGAAGGAAATCTGGATCAAAATGCACAATGCTAAGCATACGGATGGTATCTGCGCATGTGCAAGGCATCGAACCTTAAAATTTATATTAAATTTAAAGATATTTTCACATTAAATTTTATTTTAGGAAGTATGGAAAGGGAGGGATTTTGTAGTAAATATAGTATAAGCACGGATATAAGTTATATATAAAAATATATGAAATTAATGAATGAAACAAATTATTCGTTTTGCTTCCAGGCTCGAACTCAAGACCACCAAAAAGAAGCGCAATCAACATGCCACTCTATCCATCAAGCCACTCATCCCTTGTACATCGTAGCAATCTTAGATTCTTTACACCATAAATAAAGTTTCGGGTGTAAACTAAATCTGGTTCGAAATGCACAATGCTAAGCATACGGATGATATCTGCGCACGTGCAAGACATCGACCCTTAAATTTGTCATTAAATTTAAAGATATTTTCATATTAAATTTTATTTTAGGAAGTATGAAAATGGAGGGAATTTGTATTAAATATAGAATAAGCACGGAGAAAAGTTATAAATAAAAATATATAAGAAAATGAATATAAAAATTATAATTTCTGCTTCCAGACTCGAACACAAGACCACCAAAAAGAAGAGCAAACAAACATGCGACTCTATCCACCATTCCACGCATCCCTCGTACAACGTAGTAATCTTAGATTCTTAACACCATAAATAAAGTTTCGGACGCGAAGGAAATCTGGATCGAAATGCACAATGCTAAGCATACGGATGGTATGTGCACATGTGCAAGGCATCGAACCTTAAAATTTCTATTAAATTTAAAGATATTTTCATATTAAATTTTATTTTAGGAAGTATGAAAATGGATGGAATTTGTATTAAATATAGAATAAGCACGGAGAAAAGTTATAAATAAAAATATATACGAAAATGAATATAAAAATTATAAGTTCTGCTTCCAGACTCGAACTCAAGACCACCAAAAAGAAGCGCAATCAACATGCGACTCTATCCATCAAGCCACTCATCCCTTGTACATCGTAGCAATCTTAGATTCTTAACACCATAAATAAAGTTTCGGGTGTAAACTAAATCTGGTTCGAAATGCACAATGCTAAGCATACGGATGATATCTGCGCACGTGCAAGACATCGACCCTTAAATTTGTGATTAAATTTAAACATATTTTCATATTAAATTTTATTTTAGGAAGTATGAAAATGGAGGGAATTTGTATTAAATATAGAATAAGCACGGAGAAAAGTTATAAATAAAAATATATAAGAAAATGAATATAAAAATTATAATTTCTGCTTCCAGACTCGAACACAAGACCACCAAAAAGAAGAGCAAACAAACATGCGACTCTATCCACCATTCCACGCATCCCTCGTACAACGTAGCAATCTTAGATTCTTAACACCATAAATAAAGTTTCGGACGCGAAGGAAATCTGGATCGAAATGCACAATGCTAAGCATACGGATGGTATGTGCACATGTGCAAGGCATCGAACCTTAAAATTTCTATTAAATTTAAAGATATTTTCATATTAAATTTTATTTTAGGAAGTATGAAAATGGATGGAATTTGTATTAAATATAGAATAAGCACGGAGAAAAGTTATAAATAAAATTATATACGAAAATGAATATAAAAATTATAAGTTCTGCTTCCAGACTCGAACACGAGACCACCAAAAAGAAGAGCTAACAAACATGCGACTCTATCCACCATTCCACGCATCCCTCGTGCAACGTAGCAATCTTAGATTCTTAACACCATAAATAAAGTTTCGGACGCGAAAGAAATCTGGATCGAAATGCACAATGCTAAGCATACGGATGGTATCTGCGCATGTGCAAGGCATCGAACCTTAAAATTTCTATTAAATTTAAAGAAATTTTCACATTAAATTTTATTTTAGGAAGTATGAAAATGGATGGAATTTGTATTAAATATAGAATAAGCACGGAGAAAAGTTATAAATAAAAATATATACGAAAATGAATATAAAAATTATAAGTTCTGCTTCCAGACTCGAACACGAGACCACCAAAAAGAAGAACAAACAAACATGCGACTCTATCCACCATTCCACGCATCCCTCGTACAACGTAGCAATCTTAGATTCTTAACACCATAAAAAATGTTTCGGACGCGAAGGAAATCTGGATCAAAATGCACAATGCTAAGCATACGGATGGTATCTGCGCATGTGCAAGGCATCGAACCTTAAAATTTATATTAAATTTAAAGATATTTTCACATTAAATTTTATTTTAGGAAGTATGGAAAGGGAGGGATTTTGTAGTAAATATAGTATAAGCACGGATATAAGTTATATATAAAAATATATGAAATTAATGAATGAAAAAAATTATTCGTTTTGCTTCCAGGCTCGAACTCAAGACCACCAAAAAGAAGCGCAATCAACATGCCACTCTATCAATCAAGCCACTCATCCCTTGTACATCGTAGCAATCTTAGATTCTTAACACCATAAATAAAGTTTCGGACGCGAAGGAAATCTGGATCGAAATGCACAATGCTAAGCATACGGATGGTATCTTCTCATGTGCAAGGCATCGAACCTTAAAATTTCTATTAAATTTAAAGATATTTTCACATTAAATTTTATTTTAGGAAGTATGAAAATGGATGGAATTTGTATTAAATATAGAATAAGCACGGAGAAAAGTTATAAATAAAAATATATACGAAAATGAATATAAAAATTATAAGTTCTGCTTCCAGACTCGAACTCAAGACCACCAAAAAGAAGCGCAATCAACATGCGAATCTATCCATCAAGCCACTCATCCCTTGTACATCGTAGCAATCTTAGATTCTTTACACCATAAATAAAGTTTCGGGTGTAAACTAAATCTGGTTCGAAATGCACAATGCTAAGCATACGGATGATATCTGCGCACGTGCAAGACATCGACCCTTAAATTTGTCATTAAATTTAAAGATATTTTCATATTAAATTTTATTTTAGGAAGTATGAAAATGGAGGGAATTTGTATTAAATATAGAATAAACACGGAGAAAAGTTATAAATAAAAATATATACGAAAATGAATATAAAAATTATAAGTTCTGCTTCCAGACTCGAACTCAAGACCACCAAAAAGAAGCGCAATCAACATGCGACTCTATCCATCAAGCCACTCATCCCTTGTACATCGTAGCAATCTTAGATTCTTAACACCATAAATAAAGTTTCGGACGCGAAGGAAATCTGGTTCGAAATGCACAATGCTAAGCATACGGATGATATCTGCGCACGTGCAAGACATCGACCCTTAAATTTGTCATTAAATTTAAAGATATTTTCACATTAAATTTTATTTTAGGAAGTATGAAAATGGATGGAATTTGTATTAAATATAGAATAAGCACGGAGAAAAGTTATAAATAAAAATATATACGAAAATGAATATAAAAATTATAAGTTCTGCTTCCAGACTCGAACTCAAGACCACCAAAAAGAAGCGCAATCAACATGCGACTCTATCCATCAAGCCACTCATCCCTTGTACATCGTAGCAATCTTAGATTCTTTACACCATAAATAAAGTTTCGGGTGTAAACTAAATCTGGTTCGAAATGCACAATGCTAAGCATACGGATGATATCTGCGCACGTGCAAGACATCGACCCTTAAATTTGTCATTAAATTTAAAGATATTTTCATATTAAATTTTATTTTAGGAAGTATGAAAATGGAGGGAATTTGTATTAAATATAGAATAAGCACGGAGAAAAGTTATAAATAAAAATATATAAGAAAATGAATATAAAAATTATAATTTCTGCTTCCAGACTCGAACACAAGACCACCAAAAAGAAGAGCAAACAAACATGCGACTCTATCCACCATTCCACGCATCCCTCGTACAACGTAGTAATCTTAGATTCTTAACACCATAAATAAAGTTTCGGACGCGAAGGAAATCTGGATCGAAATGCACAATGCTAAGCATACGGATGGTATGTGCACATGTGCAAGGCATCGAACCTTAAAATTTCTATTAAATTTAAAGATATTTTCATATTAAATTTTATTTTAGGAAGTATGAAAATGGATGGAATTTGTATTAAATATAGAATAAACACGGAGAAAAGTTATAAATAAAAATATATACGAAAATGAATATAAAAATTATAAGTTCTGCTTCCAGACTCGAACTCAAGACCACCAAAAAGAAGCGCAATCAACATGCGACTCTATCCATCAAGCCACTCATCCCTTGTACATCGTAGCAATCTTAGATTCTTAACACCATAAATAAAGTTTCGGGTGTAAACTAAATCTGGTTCGAAATGCACAATGCTAAGCATACGGATGATATCTGCGCACGTGCAAGACATCGACCCTTAAATTTGTGATTAAATTTAAACATATTTTCATATTAAATTTTATTTTAGGAAGTATGAAAATGGAGGGAATTTGTATTAAATATAGAATAAGCACGGAGAAAAGTTATAAATAAAAATATATAAGAAAATGAATATAAAAATTATAATTTCTGCTTCCAGACTCGAACACAAGACCACCAAAAAGAAGAGCAAACAAACATGCGACTCTATCCACCATTCCACGCATCCCTCGTACAACGTGGCAATCTTAGATTCTTAACACCATAAATAAAGTTTCGGACGCGAAGGAAATCTGGATCGAAATGCACAATGCTAAGCATACGGATGGTATGTGCACATGTGCAAGTCATCGAACCTTAAAATTTCTATTAAATTTAAAGATATTTTCATATTAAATTTTATTTTAGGAAGTATGAAAATGGATGGAATTTGTATTAAATATAGAATAAGCACGGAGAAAAGTTATAAATAAAATTATATACGAAAATGAATATAAAAATTATAAGTTCTGCTTCCAGACTCGAACTCAAGACCACCAAAAAGAAGCACAAACAACATGCGACTCTATCCATCAAGCCACTCATCCCTTGTACATCGTAGCAATCTTAGATTCTTAACACGATAAATAAATTTTCGGACGCGAAGGAAATCTGGATCGAAATGCACAATGCTAAGCATACGGATGGTATCTGCGCATGTGCAAGGCATCGAACCTTAAAATTTATATTAAATTTAAAGATATTTTCACATTAAATTTTATTTTAGGAAGTATGGAAAGGGAGGGATTTTGTAGTAAATATAGTATAAGCACGGATAAAAGTTATATATAAAAATATAGGAAATTAATGAATGAAAAAAATTATTCGTTTTACTTCCAGGCTCGAACTCAAGACCACCAAAAACAAGCGCAATCAACATGCCACTCTATCAATCAAGCCACTCATTCCTTGTACATCGTAGCAATCTTAGATTCTTTACACCATAAATAAAGTTTCGGGTGTAAACTAAATCTGGTTCGAAATGCACAATGCTAAGCATACGGATGATATCTGCGCACGTGCAAGACATCGACCCTTAAATTTGTCATTAAATTTAAAGATATTTTCATATTAAATTTTATTTTAGGAAGTATGAAAATGGATGGAATTTGTATTAAATATAGAATAAGCACGGAGAAAAGTTATAAATAAAAATATATAAGAAAATGAATATAAAAATTATAATTTCTTCTTACAGACTCGAACACAAGACCACCAAAAAGAAGAGCAAACAAACATGCGACTCTATCCACCATTCCACGCATCCCTCGTACAACGTAGCAATCTTAGATTCTTAACACCATAAATAAAGTTTCGGACGCGAAGGAAATCTGGATCGAAATGCACAATGCTAAGCATACGGTTGGTATCTGCGCATGTGCAAGGAATGGAACCTTAAAATTTCTATTAAATTTAAAAATATTTTCACATTAAATTTTATTTTAGGAAGTATGAAAATGGATGGAATTTGTATTAAATATAGAATAAGCACGGAGAAAAGTTATAAATAAAAATATATAAGAAAATGAATATAAAAATTATAATTTCTGCTTCCAGACTCGAACACAAGACCACCAAAAAGAAGAGCAAACAAACATGCGACTCTATCCACCATTCCACGCATCCCTCGTACAACGTAGCAATCTTAGATTCTTAACACCATAAATAAAGTTTAGGACGCGAAGGAAATCTGGATCGAAATGCACAATGCTAAGCATACGGATGGTATGTGCACATGTGCAAGGCATCGAACCTTAAAATTTCTATTAAATTTAAAGATATTTTCATATTAAATTTTATTTTAGGAAGTATGAAAATGGATGGAATTTGTATTAAATATAGAATAAGCACAGAGAAAAGTTATAAATAAAAATATATACGAAAATGAATATAAAAATTATAAGTTCTGCTTCCAGACTCGAACTCAAGACCACCAAAAAGAAGCGCGATCAACATGCGACTCTATCCATCAAGCCACTCATCCCTTGTGCATCGTAGCAATCTTAGATTCTTAACACCATAAATAAAGTTTCGGATGTAAACTAAATCTGGATCGAAATGCACAATGCTAAGCATACGGATGGTATGTGCGCATGTGCAAGGCATCGAACCTTAAAATTACTATTAAATTTAAAGATATTTTCATATTAAATTTTATTTTAGGAAGTATGAAAATGGATGGAATTTTTATTAAATATAGAATAAGCACGGAGAAAAGTTATAAATAAAAATATATAAGAAAATGAATATAAAAATTATAAGTTCTGCTTCCAGACTCGAACACGAGACCACCAAAAAGAAGATCAAACAAACATGCGACTCTATCCACCATTCCACGCATCCCTCGTACAACGCAGCAATCTTAGATTCTTAACACCATAAAAAATGTTTCGGACGCGAAGGAAATCTGGATCGAAATGCACAATGCTAAGCATACGGATGGTATCTGCGCATGTGCAAGGCATCGAACCTTAAAATTTATATTAAATTTAAAGATATTTTCACATTAAATTTTATTTTAGGAAGTATGGAAAGGGAGGGATTTTGTAGTAAATATAGTATAAGCACGGATAAAAGTTATATATAAAAATATATGAAATTAATGAATGAAAAAAATTATTCGTTTTGCTTCCAGGCTCGAACTCAAGACCACCAAAAAGAAGCGCAATCAACATGCCACTCTATCAATGAAGCCACTCATCCCTTGTACATCGTAGCAATCTTAGATTCTTAACACCATAAATAAAGTTTCGGATGTAAAGGAAATCTAGATCGAAATGCACAATGCTAAGCATACGGATGATATCTGCGCATGTGCAAGAGGTCGACCCTTAAATTTGTGATTAAATTTAAAGATATTTTCATATTAAATTTTATTTTAGGAAGTATGAAACTGGATGGAATTTGTATTAAATATAGAATAAGCACGGAGAAAAGTTATAAATAAAAATATATAAGAAAATGAATATAAAAATTATAAGTTCTGCTTCCAGACTCGAACACGAGACCACCAAAAAGAATAGCAAACAAACATGCGACTCTATCCACCATTCCACGTATCCCTCGTACAACTTAGCAATCTTAGATTCTTAACACCATAAAAAATGTTTCGGACGCGAAGGAAATCTGGATCGAAATGCACAATGTTAAGCATACGGATGGTATCTGCGCATGTGCAAGGCATCGAACCTTAAAATTTATATTAAATTTATTGATATTTTCACATTAAATTTTATTTTAGGAAGTATGGAAAGGGAGGGATTTTGTAGTAAATATAGTATAAGCACGGATAAAAGTTATATATAAAAATACATGAAATTAATGAATGAAAAAAATTATTCGTTTTGCTTCCAGGCTCGAACTCAAGACCACCAAAAAGAAGCGCAATCAACATGCCACTCTATCAATCAAGCGACTCATCCCTTGTACATCGTAGCAATCTTAGATTCTTAACACCATAAATAAAGTTTCGGATGTAAAGGAAATCTGGATCGAAATGCACAATGCTAAGCATACGGATGGTATCTGCGCATGTGCAAGGCATCGAACCTTAAAATTTCTATTAAATTTAAAGATATTTTCACATTAAATTTTATTTTAGGAAGTATGAAAATGGATGGAATTTGTATTAAATATAGAATAAGCACGGAGAAAGTTATAAATAAAAATATATACGAAAATGAATATAAAAATTATAAGTTTTGCTTCCAGACTCGAACTCAAGACCACCAAAAAGAAGCGCAATCAACATGCGACTCTATCCATCAAGCCACTCATCCCTTGTACATCGTAGCAATCTTAGATTCTTAACACCATAAATAAAGTTTCGGGTGTAAACTAAATCTGGTTCGAAATGCACAATGCTAAGCATACGGATGATATCTGCGCACGTGCAAGACATCGACCCTTAAATTTGTGATTAAATTTAAAGATATTTTCATATTAAATTTTATTTTAGGAAGTATGAAAATGGATGGAATTTGTATTAAATATAGAATAAGCACGGAGAAAAGTTATAAATAAAAATATATAAGAAAATGAATATAAAAATTATAATTTCTGCTTCCAGACTCGAACTCAAGACCACCAAAAAGAAGAGCATACAAACATGCGACTCTATCCACCATTCCACGCATCCCTCGTACAACGTAGCAATCTTAGATTCTTAACACCATAAATAAAGTTTCGGACGCGAAGGAAATCTGGATCGAAATGCACAATGCTAAGCATACGGATGGTATGTGCACATGTGCAAGGCATCGAACCTTAAAATTTCTA